>NW_025110249.1:604681-678936 GCF_011392965.1 Frieseomelitta varia
ATATATATATATATATATATATATATATATATATATATATATATATATATATATATATATATATATATATATATATAATGCAAACGAGCGATATGTTTGCTTGAGAGGTATCTATATATATATATAACGAAAAGTCTCAAATATTCAAGCAGTAACACTTTCACATTTTCCACGCTGAAACGTGCACGAGTGTCGTTTGAGCTGTTATCCAACAAAAATTTCACACTGTATCACGATCAAAATGAAATCAAACAATTCCTATGCATCTCGCGCAGTCAGAATCAGCTGGAGTCTCTCGAGATCCCGGTTTCTAATCGTCGCTCTCTCACGAGCAATGCTGCGTGGAGCACGGCTTACCTGTCTGTTTCCACGAGATAACGTTCAGACTCTTGGCCCGCGCGATAACGGCAGATAGATAAGCTTGGCTCTACCTCGACAGATTAAATCGTAGACGAGCCGAGAAAAAGCTCTACGCCACCGCCGGGTTATCCGTCGCTTATCGTGGCGGACCGTTTCCCGGATTGAAATCTAAAAACAGGTCGCTTCGAGAAAACTCGTGGAGAAAATTGAAGCCATAAATTCCGAAACGACACGATTTTATGTTTCCAATACTGTATTTGTACAGTTATCCGAAGATTTAGGACCATTGTGCAAATTCGTATATTTCTGAAAGTAATCAATACAGTGGAACGTAGCCAGAAGTTTGTTTTATCACTTTTTGATATTTTTGTACTTTCAAATGCATCTAGTTGATTATTATATTATCTAGGTTGATTATTATATTATGTATATTGATTATTATAAATACGATATTTAAAAGCAAAAAAATGTATAGGATGTATGTAATAATAATAAATCCATTTAAAATATAGTAGGTACTTGTTATAACACTCAATATAAATAATATAAAAATCTCTTCTCACTTTCTCTAATTAAACTTTAATTTAGTTAAATTTAATTTACTCTGAAATGTAACATAATGATTAACACAAGTTTAATAAACACTTTCTCTAATGAAGCATTAAAATTAATACAATACTTATAATTTTATCAACTTTTTTACAAAATTATCCAACAATGGTACTCTAACAAAGATCAATTGTATTATCTAACAATTGTATAATGATTATATAATAGTTATTAAATACTTCGAAACGATTTATCTAACAATATTCAAAATAATTAATCATCCGGTTGTCCAATCAAAATTGAATAATTAATGTCTCGTTTAACACCAACAACTATCCCGACAGTGATTTTCCAAAAAATATCGGCCAACTTGCCCAATTTTGGAATTCAATGGCTCCGATAACGCCAGCGTGGAAATGGCGCGCGCGTCTAATTAAACCAAGCACGCTAACGGAAACCGCTGCAAGGAGATTGTCCAGAGTTTAATCGCGATTGAAACTCTGCGATGTCGATTTCTTTTTGGTCGTTCGCGTACATGGAAACCGCTTGTACCGTTTATATGCGCGTTCTACGGTTAGCGAGGCTGGATGCGTGGAAGCAGCGAGAAGGAGAGCACTCGATTCAATCGCGCGTAACTGAACGTTTTGCTCGTGTTGGCCGTGTTCGTCGACAATCATCGTAATTTCATCCACGAGAGGATGACAGTGATCGAACGCTACGGGATTCATTGTTTGCTCGACACACTTCGACTCTATCGTTCAACTCCTTTAAATGGTTTTGTTCGCTCGAATTTCTTTTATTCCGCCGCCGTTTGGTAATTTAGCCAAGCTGGTCGCGAGATAAAATTGAGCAACATCGAATATTTATTGGGCAAAAGCACGTCGAATGGAATCTTTAGATCCAGTTTATGGCTTTTCCCGGAACGGCTAGTTCCTTGAACAAATGTTGCAATTAACAGAGCGCTGAATCTAAATCATGTTGAACGCGTACGGAGTCACATAGAACGGATCGGGGAAATTAGAGGGGGAAATTTAATTAAATTAAACGGTAATCTTCAGGCAGTTGTCTCGTGAAACAATGTTGGCATTATATGTCTCGTTGTTTCGTAAGATATTTAAAATGATATCCCTACTTGCTATACTTGCTTTCAAGTAGAAGGAGATTGTTTTTTTACGTACCTATATTGCAAAGAAAGGATTAAATTGAACTTCCGTTAATAAAATTAATTGGACTTACGAATATATATATTTTCCTATTTAAATATTTTCAACTAATTGCGAGTATATTACTACTGTATATTATGTCAACTAAAAACTACGTGCCACGTCATTAGATTACTTCATTAAAACTCTCTGGACACTGAACATCACACACTTTCGCGAGCACGAACGATACAACGACGACTCATCATATCTCGATCATATATGAGAAAGAAAACGTGATATTATATCAGTAGCACCGGAAGTGTTAAATTTAAGGTTCCGTAAGGAATATCAATGAGAGATTCTAATTTCCCTGGTGTAGTTTGTTTGTGGTGTTTAGTTGATTAGCCTGGAGTACACGGACCAGAGTGGCCGTTCCGAGTTACTGATAACAGCGTGCCTCTATCAGCGGACGGAATTAACCGTGGAGAGTGGCTAAGAAAAGACTCATCGTTGCGGAACTTCCTTCGATTTCGTTCGGATACCACGTGCCTATCTATCTCTCGTAAAAGAAGCAACGAAGAAGCAATCGCTCGTTAAAACACCCAAACATCATCCAGTCTGTTTTTTTTTTTTTTTTGAGAGGAGGATATCGACTCGCATTGAACTTTGTTTAGTTAGATTATTGAATCTTCCTCGTTTTATCAGTTTGCTTTGAACTGATCTGTTTTTTTTTTTTTTATTTCTATATCGAGTCAGGTAACCGAACGAGAAATTGAATATTGCTGTCCAGTGTGGAGCGATATGAGAATTATGTAATTTCAGGGAAAAGTATCAATTTTTCTCAGATGAAACGTAAATGGAATTTCTTTCTATAATTTTCTTTGTTTCAAGCATTTTATTTTGATCAACGAATATGATGATAAGTGTGGTATAATATTTTTCCATTTTTTGGAACTTTACGAAGGGTTCAAAGTAACAACAAAATTTTATTAATATATCTATTATGTATATATATTTTAAATTTTAAATGTTCGATCGCACTACTTTTGGGTCAGCCTGTAGTTCAAGTGCTATTGGACAAACGTTCATTATGAGATAGAGATTGCAAAAAAGCACTAGAAGACTGAATTAATTACAATTGGATGGTTGGGAAATATACGTACTCTTGAAGATCCATATGTCACTTGTCAAGCCTCTAATATTATCAATTAGTGAATTATTATACAAGAAGATCCAGTCAAGTATTTTTGATTATTTCAATTGCGACTGTAGAAGTCTTTCATTGTAAATGATCGATCGACTATTGAATATATTCTATCTCTTTCTCACACTAATTCCCGTCAGAAACTCAATTTTTAGTTGCTTTATCTCCTTAATCTATGTATAACTATACTCTTAATATATATTTAATATAATATTTTTAAATATATTTTAATATAATATATTATTTTAATATATATGTATAACTATATTCTTAATAAAATATTCTGCGGTCTAGACTATTCAATATTCAGTCTTATCTATATTTTTATTATTCACAAAATTGTGTGAAACCTCTTGCATTCGTAATTTTTACTCTTACAGATTTATACTTTTAAGAAGTATAAAAATTGAAGTATGCTTCATTGAAATATAAACTCTGTGATCGTTTTCAGCTATATCAATAGATATTAGATATCAATATTTTCATCCATAGATATACAATCTAAAAGTGAGATATATATTTTTATTAATTTTCAGCTTCTTCAGATAATATAATTATCACACCCTAAAACAACCTAGGTGATATATTTATCATAGTCTAATAAACACATAATCAAAAACATGTGACGAAATTTTCGCAAGATCGTCGTATTAGCAACTCATAGGAAGTGAGTTTTCCTTATTCCAATTTTCTCTTGATCCTCCAGCCTTCATTGTCCTATAAAGGATAGTCAAACTACGCTTCGCGAGATTTCGAAAAGAGTCTCGAAAAGAGGCAAAAGCTTGAAGACTGGGTCGATTACGAATGGACGGTTGCGAAACACACGCACCTGTGTGCATCATGCTGCGTGACCGTAAGTCCCCGCCTCAGACAAAAGCGTCGAAGGAACCCGTCTCCTCCTCGCAGCAAAACGATCGAAGCGAAAAAGAACGAAGACACTCGAGAGGACTCGCCACTTTTTTCTTCTTCTTCTCCTTTCTTACGTACGAAAGAAAGCAGAAAGAAAGAGGGAGAGGGAGGGCAGACGATGGAGCACGATGCATTTTGAACACGCGTATCCTGACCTCGAAACAGCGTCTCACAACCGCCAGTTGTGACTCACTTTCCCATGCCTCCGAAAACTCCTGTTTGTTCTCGCTCTGAATTAATGAGAATTTTATTCCTCGCCGTGAAGAAGAGTGAAAAGAAACAACGCACGGTGGGGAAATTGGTTTTTTCCTTCTTTGACCGCGATTGTTAATGTCTATAGTATGGTTACCGATTTCGATCATACTGGCTGGTTCCCAGGCCTTGACTGGTAGGGCTGTCGTTTGGGAATGATTTCTGAGTATGAAAGTTACTCGAGAATGAAGCGTTCTACGCGTGATTGTGATGTTAAAAGGATTTTGACAAAATAACTTTGGAAAATTGTGGTTCAAATTACAATTGAATTGTAAATTAAATTATAAATTCTTTGAACTATTATAAATAGAGGGATTTTTAACGTGGGAAGAAATATTGGACTGTTCTTTAATATTTGAGACGATGTTAAGATAGGTATTTGGATTGAGTTAATTACTCCAATCCTAAATTAAATTATATTTAATTAGAGGAATTTCTTTTATTCTTAAACTTCTTAATCACATCTTCCAACGTGTATTATTTCAAACGCTGTTAGGTATTTAAACCTTGATGCCAAGTATTCAAAATTTTATCCTCCCCTTGTTTGGTAAAAATTATTTTTTTCCACTAAATTCCATGCTCAACTCGCAAATCTTTCGATTTCTCTAATCTATACAAAAAAAAAAAAAGAAAACAAATTTCTTCTACTTCAAAGAACTGTCACTTCTTCCCTCAATTTTCTCCTTCAACAAACCCCAATTTTAGGGTTTCTAAAGCTACCATTTCATCCCCCAATTTACCCGACGTTTAATTCCTCTCACTACCGAATTCTCGAATTTCAAGGATCCTCTGCCTTAACTTCGACCGATTTTACTATGTGTCTTCAGTTTCATTCAGTTATCGGCGTCAGCTTGTCCGAACAGGTACGGTGTATTCCCTGTCACGTCGTTCAGAAACTACGTACATCCACCGACAATAGGGGCCACTGTTGGAAATTGACAATATCCCATCGTGCTTTACAACCCTCCCTTGACCTGTGTTCGAAGACGCAGGACACTAAACTAACGTGTTGCATTGTATCTATATACAAGCTGGTGGGTTTCTGTCTGGCCGATGCCGCGCCGAGAGCAAGAATAGAGGCGAAGGGTCGGGAGCGGGCACACCAGTCTTACCAGTCCGTGTCTGGGACGTCCATTCTCAGAAACCTGCCAAGTTAATAGCCGATGTAGCCGATGTAGGAAGTCCGTTGGCCTCACCGCGTCTGGCGATGACGATGAATCGCCGCGACCTCACTAATCCCTTCGATCATTGGATCCTCGTCTTACAATCAGCTGCAGATTTAAAATTAAACCTGTTTCGCGGGCATTGGACCTTCGAGGGAAGGTTTTCACGAGGAAGGCCTTCTTTTTTGTCGCTTGAAGTTAGGAGCGGAGAAATGAAAGAAATACTGGTGTCTCTTTATTTTACAAAATTGCAGCGTTCTTTCGCGAGGAGATCAATGTCTCTGTAGGATTCTAAAATTGTTGTTGCCCACTGGAAACCTTTAAATTTTCGTTTCGAAATTTTTGGGATGTAAAGAGTATATACATATATACTCTTATAATATATATTATTATTATAAATATTATAATTATTATATATATATATAATTCATCATAACAATTCGACATTTATACAAAAAGCGTATAGAATCCAATTGCCCTCTTCTGAGTGTCACTTATAGTTCTGAGAGAAGCTCCTTTGTGTCTGTTTCATGTTTTTCCTTTAACCTCTTGCTACGCACGTCGAGAACTTTTTGTCCCAAAATTCCAATATTTTCTCAGTTTTAAATGTATTTCAGTAATAACTAAACACACAGGCAAAACAAATAATAAATTTATCGCTTCTCAATCATTTTTATCCAGTGCTATCATGCCGGCGAGTTCGCAAAGAAAGCGACGAATTATTGTACACGGTTTGGTCACTCGTTATGGTCCGCAATCAGTTGCCAGCGCAAGAGGTTGACGTGAATTTTTATTGTACCGTCGACATTCTTTACGTAAAAGTTCTGAAATATTTGAACTATCCTAGAAACTTATAAATCCTCGTTCGAATCTTGAAGCTTTTCCAACTCTTTAAGTCCAACGTTTCTCTGACATCCCTTAAACTTCCCAAAAGTTTTCATATCATCAAAATTCCCCAGTCAAGATTTGAAACTTCTTCAATTCTCTGAAACTTGCAGTTCCGCTCCAAGTTGCGAGATGTCGAAACTCGACGGAATTAAAATTTTTCCACCGATTGTAGAAAACACGCAGATAACGCTGAGGATAACAGGATTTCTCGTTGAAAGGAGGGAGGAAGGCGAGGGGCGCAATTATCGTTTCGTGGCGATTCGCGCGACTCGTTTTCTCTCTGCAAACCGGCTGCCCTTATCGGCCGTAACTTATCGAGATTCATAGAAAGATAACGGGTGACCTATAATAACGGGCGCGAAGTATCGGTATCGCGGTTGAAATCGCGTGGGACCTCGTGATCGCTGGCCGGAATCGAACTTCCAAATGTTCGGTGCCGGTTGCGTAACTTTCGATTAAACACGTCGAGCATGCTTCAGCTCGTCAAACGAATGGAAACCTCGAGACTAAAGGTCTATGTTACTGTCGTACATGGCTTGGTAGAAATTGAATTAACAATATAACAGAATATTACGTTCTTAAATCTATAAGCCTGTAGATCATAGTTTAAATGGCACACTGAAGTTGCAAATATTACTCCATCGATGTAAAGTCGAAGTAAGAGGCAATTTAGATGTTTGAAACTCACAGAATATATAGCGACTATAAAATGTATTTGCATAAATGCTTGATGAAAAATTGTCAACATTTTAATAACTAAAAACATTGTACAGCAAATTTTAAGAGAGAGACTTGAATCTTCAAGACCATGAATTTGGTCAATGTGCGTAAAGATGTTTGAATTTGTAAAATTTTCGAGCTAGAAAGCAGATATTTTTACTTATACTTTTACTAAATGATATTACACCAACACATTAAAAAAAAAAAAAAAATGAATTCAGCTTTAAAATGAGCTCAGATAAATTATTATATACACGACCCTTTCTTCATAAATTCTGATACTTCAAAGTATCGACAATTTACTGTTAAGTATACAAATACTTTTTATACAAAATATAGTAAATGTAACAGACATTCTAATTCGAAGTTTTCACTTAATCAGTAAAAGAAGCATAGAAAATGACATGTAAAGAAGCGTATAAAATATGAAATGTGTTTCATATTTCGCTAATATAAAGATTAAATATATGTGTCGTATATTTCGTTCATTCATGGAGTGCACGAATCAATCGGACAACGAACGCCGTTGTCATTGGAGAAACGAACGAAGGAAGAGAATATACGCGTACGTGGAGCAGGAAGTGGCGGAAACTGGATCTCGTTCGCGGTTAAAGCAGCCGCAAGTGAAAGAATGGCCACCACAAATGGCAAGGGGTAAAGGACAGGACAGGCTGATCGAAGAAAGAATCGAATGAATGATTTAATTTGTGCATTGAGCTGGCTTTCCTTGGCTCGCAATCTGTCGCACGCTGTCTCGTTCCATCGATTGCGACATAAATCTCGCGGGGTACCGCGTACCGATAGCTCGAACGACAGGTTTTCTATGTTGGACAACGACTTATCTGAATGAATTCTGCGGCTTTTGATATTTGTCTGCTTACTGGTGCCGATTAGTTATGTCACGTGTCTCCTGTAATTATTATTGCGCTACGGATGTTTCTGCATTTATGAGAAGAAATGCGTGATTTAGCGTACGATATACGAATGTAATATTTAGATATATATTATTATTATTAGATAATATTATTATATATTATATTATTAATATTATTATTAGATTATATTATATATTATATTATTATATTATATTATTATATTATATTATATATTATATTATTAATATTATTATATATTATTATTATTATTATTAGATAACAGTGTGAACGAGGAAGGTTCATTCTTTCTCTCTCTTTTTTTCTGGTTCCTTTAAACATGAATTTGTGATAATTTGAGCGAACGTAATTCAAATTTCATCTCTTAAATCATACTTGTTGAAATTGAAGAAGTCAAACTACACGATATTCAAGGAAAAGAAAGTTTGTCTCTTGGTTTCTTCAAACATAAATTATGACGAAATACAAGTTACATTTCTTTAATTCTATTCGTTAAAATTAAGATATCGATCCGCGATAATTTATTTTCAGAAAGAGAGAAAAACTGGTAAAAAGCTACGAGGGTAACGTAAATTCTTCAACCAAAGATGAAGATTCTTCGTTATGCAAATGAAGCGGAGTAGAAGTAAAAGTAAAGATGCTCTCGCGTCTCATTCGACGTTCATTGTCACGCAAGGCGACGCGCGTGAATTTCACGCACGCGATGGAATTCTTTCTCGATCGAAAGAGAGACGATCGGTGTCGCGTGAAGTCTGATTCATCGACTGGCACCGGACCGACCAGTACCGTACAGTATGTATATGTATTTTCAATGAAGCTGGTAGTTCCTGTCGATGACGCGTAACCACGAACGCGTCCATTGCAAATGCGACTCGGTATGGGGTCAGTTGTCAGTCGACAACTCGACGCCTGTCCAAGCGATCGATGTCGGAGATGTAATTCTTTCTTCTACCTTCTTGCCATTTCCCGCACGTTCTCATCCAAATGGGCAAACTGCATCGTTAAGATCAGCCGTGAGAGTGCAAAGGGAATTAGAAGATTGGGAATTATAAGAGCGTTTCTGCGTTTATTGTTTAAAAATGTTGGCTATGGTTTCTCAAGTTGTGAAAACATACGATGATACAGAATAATTTAATTCCTAATTAGAAAATGATATGTTTAAAAGATAAAATTCTTAAAATTCTGGAATTCTTCGTTTAGAATTGTTATAATCTTAAAATCTTCTATTATAATTTTCAGTCTTCTATTATAGTCTTCAGCAATACAGTACAGAAGTATTTTCTCAAGTCACGAAAATACATATATGGCGATATAAAATAATTAATTATGAAACTAAAGGAATGATCTGTTTAAACGTTGGAAGAATGGAAATTTTCATTTAAACAGGCCACAAATTTTCGATCGGCTAGTCGAGCAACGAGAAAGTAGAAGACAGCAGGGGGGTGGAAAATAGTTTCATCATTTCTATCTAATCGATGATACTTGCTTTTTGCTTGAACGAGAAAGTGCAAAATGAAATCAAACGAAACTGGATCATAGAGATTCCAAATAAGATGATAAAATCATTTTCTTGGCTGAAGTGTACGTGAATATGTTACGAGGGAAATAAATCTTCGTAATGAAGATAGTTCGACATCGTAATCGTGATATTGAGAACAAAACCAAAATGATCTCATCCGAAATTTTCAATCGATTTTCAGATCGAACGAAAACTTTTTTTTCAGACTTTTCTGAACGATGTTATTTTCCATTTAAAATTTCAGTAATTGAATATGCAAATTAAATTGTATTACGCGCACTGTTTGCTATTCATCTGTCGCTCCACCTGTCCAAATAGAGGAACAACAATCAGTCAAACATGAATAACGTTATTAAAAATCGCGCAAGAGAGAAATTACTCTTCAATCACTTTTCTAGCGAAACAACAGACACGCCAGAGTTAAGAAAATTAAATTGTTTTCACTCTGTCTGTCTCTGCCTCTTCTCTAAACATCGAAACTCACGTCCGCTCTATTCTCCTTCATCGATTAACAAGTGGAACGAGCCGAATACGAATAATCAAGGATAAAAGCGACGAAGAAACGAAAACGAAAGAACGAACAAAGTAAAGGAAAAAAAGGGGGGAGCGGGAACGAAAAAGTCGACGGAGTAAATGAAAATAATAACAGAACAGTGCCCGTGGAAACGTGAGTGTTCTGTCACGCTCCAAAAAGCAAGCGTCAATTACGCCATTTAATTGGATGCAACAGGTGGCCGCGCTGACCGAGCCGATGGCGAGCAAACGTCGGTCGGTTGCCCCTTTTTCGAAATAATAATAAGCTCCCTGGGAACCAGTTGGGGCGCGCGTACCGAAAACGGAAGCGGCCGGTTCCACTTGGTTGCAGAAGACGCGAGAACTTCATCCGCGACCACTTTTCCCGCAGGAGCAGCAGCGGCTCTCTCGCGTCCTCTCGTCGGATCGTCCAATGAGTCATTTGTCGCGATCCATCGACGATAACGTCCCTGAAGCTGCATGTTACGTGACGTAACGAGGATACATCAGGTATCGGAGAACGGCAATTATCAATTCGGAGAGAAAGAAAACGTGGATAATAGCGAAGATTTCTCGAAGGTTCATCGTTGGAAGTCGAGAATCGGCTCTTCATTTTGGTATTTTGTGAATTGAAATTAGAAGTAGATTTGGATTACTCAATTTTTAGGTAGAGAACGTTCATGTTTTGAAGTATCAAAGTTATATAGGGGAGAATAAATGAATGTATAATGAAAAAGATGCGTGTATTTATGAAAATACAAGTCCGAGGAGCATTGTAAACTTTATACACATAGAATACATATTAAAATTGAGTAACTTTCAATTCCAGCCTGATTCAATTGTGAAATCCAACGATACTGATGTAATTAACCCTTTGAAAAGTTCATCCACTATACTTATCCCTGTGCCATTTCAATTATAAACGTCAGGTGACAATTGAAAGCAATGAAAATTATCCAATCTACTTAAATATTATTATCTTTCAAAATGATCAAAAAACATAAATCGTCAACATCACAGGCGTTGTCCCTGAAAGATCAAACATTGAATGTTCATTTTTAGAGTCAAGACTCGATACTTTGAATAATAAATGGTAATCGATGTTTCTTAAACTCTATAGTCTTCCCAGCGAATCGCGCCGTGAGATCAAACTGTCGGAGAAGAAAATTGAAATCGCGTCAGTCTCGAGGCTCCAGACGAAAAAATTACAGTGGACTCGCTGCTGAGGTCGAGTTGGCTGTTCCTGGCAACCCTTCATTACAACCGACTAGATTCTCCTTCTTCTCGCGTTTCTCGCACGCGTAAATTTCTCCGTTCTTTGGACTCGATCAGCTCGAGGAAAGAAAAGAAAAGAAAAGAAAAGAAAAGAAAAGAAAAGAAAAGAAAAGAAAAGAAAAATGAGAGACTTGAAAAGATCAACTAGGAACAGGCCAGGAAGGATTATCGAGAACACGAGACACGCTAATGGCGACCTTGTAACGGAGCGGATTTAAAGAAACTCGCGGAGACCGCAATCGCGTCCTCGTTGATAAGAGACGGCGCGCAATCTAAGCGCCATTCGAGCTCGTCACGGCGCGTCTCGTCGGCTGCATTCCTCGGCAAACCCCTCGAATCTGTCTTGCATTCCACTCTAATTAAAACTATCCCGCGCGTTAACGAAGCTTTCGTGTCGCGAGCCACTTAAAGTCCAACATCGAGCTCGTCCGAGGCTCTCACGATGGTTAATTTCACGTTGTCCGCAGATCGATCCGAGGATAAGGGTGCGTGGTGCGTTTTTAAAATAAAAAATTCCTGCACCTGGCCTAATCGGTGACGCTAAATCGGCTCCTTGCCTAGTAATCGCGCGTTAATTCCTTACACGGAACCCTCATCGGTTCGTGGATTCTTATCTTCCTTGGTAGAATTTTAACTGAAGAACGAAGGCACGTACATACGTTCTTAAACTTATTACTAGTGCGAGTAAGCAGTTTTTTTTGGGGGGAGGGGGGGGATTAATGATCCTAGAAAAATTTAAATTAAGAAAAGTATCAACATTTTTAAGTGGAAATTCAAATGTAATTTTAAGCGAAAAGTACTAATATTTCCAAATGGAAATTTATTATAAATTTAATAATATATATAATAATAATAATTATATAATATATATATAATTATAATATATAATATATATAATATAATATATAATATATATAATAATAATAATATATTATAAATTTGAGCCTTTTTAACTTTAAACTCGTTTAGAATTACAAATTTCTACTCATGCAATTATCAAAGCTGTAAAGTGTAAAGCTTGTCAGATAACCATCGAACAAAGGTTGAAGGATCATTCCACAATAAGGTGTAAATCCCCTCAGTCAACGTTGGAAAACTATAATCTCCCGTTTCCAGTTAGCGGTAAAACCTGAGATCGTTTCTAGATCAAATCAGTGACAGTTTGTTGAGCACAACGTCGTCTGTCTAAGCCCGATCTCTCGTGAAACAGCTTTAGACAGTTATAACCACGGACGAGCCGTTTCACCCGGTCTCGATTCTCCGGGTCTCGGTTGAAGAGACCCTGGGAACCAGGGCCGACACCTTCGTGAAAGGTTGCTTTCAACGGGGCATGAATCCACGAGGAGTGAATCGGCTCGAAGGAGAACGAAATGGGGGGGAAAAGAAAAAATCTCGCGTGTAGACTCACCGAGCACGGAGAGGCTGAGCCCGGAGCCTGGCCTCGCTGATCTGTGCCTGTCTGGGGGCGCCATGGTGTTGCTTCTAGACGGATTTATAGGGCGCTTTAATCCACTGACAGACTCGTTTCTTTCATCGTAAAGTCACAAACACACTCGGTTCGTTCCTCGAACACTTGAACCTTCGATAGTAATATAATTCTAACGAGTGTACACGACTGGTGTTTCAGCAGTTCTTTGAAGATTCTTCAGGCTCTTCTTCGGGGATGCTTCGATCGAAAGAAACGAGGAGGAATGTCCCGTTCTCTGTCCACCAGTCTCTCATTTTATTTCCACTCTTGGCGTGACCGATTAACGCAACAGGAATCAACGAAACGGTTCGCGCACGAGCGAGATCGGCCCACCACGCCAAATGCGACGAGGCGTACCGAGGAAGGCGCAGAGGACAAGCGTCACGAGCGACAATACACGCTCGAGGAACGCTGGCCGAGCACTGACTGGCAGACACCGAGCACTCCACCTCGAGCACCGGTCGACTCGCGTGACGCCCGATTGGCTGATTGGCCGACCGGTCGACTGGCTTGGCTGGATGGATGCTGGTTATACTCCGACGACTCCGTTCCGATCCTCACGGTCGTTCTTCCGTCGAGTTGCTCCGATGGGTCTGATGTCTTGGCGAGCGCGCATGCGCTTTCCCCACGATTCTATCGAGTCTTCTGCTTCTTCGAGCTGAGGCTAGCCTCGTATGGTATAGTATACCTCCTGTGTAGATCCAGAGACTCTTCTTCCTCTTCTTCTTCTTCTTTTTCTTCTTCTTTCTCTTGGTCTCCGTTTTTCTTTTAGGTCTGCCCCTCCTTCTTTTTTCTTTCTTCTTTTTTACTACCAAGGGAATTTTAATTGTGCCACTGAACATATATAGGTCGATTCAAGTGAGGCTATCGGGGAATTGAAGATGGTTTTCGAGACTCGGGCTGGTCAAGGACAAGATCGTGCCTCTTCCTGCCGTTGCATAAGAGTTCGTGTTTCTTTAGGATCGTTCGGCGTCTCGCTGTTTATATTATAATTTCGTGGACTGCTTGTTTTCGGTGGTCCTCTCGTCGTAAAAGGGCAGCCGTATGAAGAATTTTTCGGTGAATGATAGCTTTCAAAATGAAAGACGAAAAAATATACAATTTGCTTGAAGAGCAAACGTTCTTCTTTAGGATTTTTGTATGCTTGTAATTAGGCTATAATTAGACTTTCAAAGAATCTGGAGAAACTTTTCTTGTGAAATATTCATAACTTAAATTAATATAAATAACGCGTAACATGAATGGACATGAGTCGTTTGAAATTACGGTTGAAATTAATATTACATTTGGAATCCATCGTAAATCTTCTTTGAGATAAACAAATATTTAATTGTGCAGTATAAATTGACTTGAAATAAGTATTACTCTTAAAGTTTGAACAAATATTCTATTAGTTTCATCGTCGTATACTAAACGAGAGGAAAACTAGCGTCTCTGTGGTTCTTTTGTTCAAATCCCTTCCTCTCTCTTGCTCACGTAACTCAAACGTTACAGCAGTCGTGAAAGTGTTAATTGTACACTACGTTCAGACTGATATCGATCCTCGAAATTTTCAAACAGTTTCTACATCATTCAACACGAATATTATAAAATCTGTAAATTCAATTCTCAAAGAGGAAAACAATTCTTCTTCTAGGAAAATAATCCGGAAATATTAATGCAATTGTACAATAGAAATTGGTCGTAAATGTATATCTCGCACGTTCGTTATTATTAAACATCGAGCCGAAGGGAACAGAGTTTACGATCGTTCTTTCTCTCGAGCTCGATCCACTCAGCTGGATCATTCAGCTCGAATCCGCGACGCAGAAAGCGCGTGTATGAGAGGCTTGCGCAATTGCTGGGTTATTTAATAAAACAAAGTACCGACCAGTATCGAGCGGGTAATAGTACGCTGCAGGGAATGCTACCGTTGTTCAAGCGTCCAATGCCGAGAGAAGTTGACACGGCCTCTCGTTTATCCAGCAGGCGTGAACGCGTTCAGATCTGCCACGTGCATTCAAAGTCCCTCGAAGTCCTTGCATCGAGAACCAGGACACCTAAAGGCTAATAATCTATGCACGCTACGACACTTACGAGACAGCTGGCGTTAATTCGAATCTCGGTTAATCCGAGACTGTTCCTCACTTAACACTGGCTCAGGTTATTTTCATTTGCTCCCAGCTTATTTGACAGATTATGTCTGCAGGTTGTGAACTACAGGTTTTGTAAGAGGAATTTTAATTTTTCTTTCTTCCTTTTCCCACAAATGAAATTCTTCTATATGAAAAAATGGTTTGACCAGAAGAAAATGAAGCACGACTCTCTATCATTCATGCACCAAGATATTCACGTTCTCAGACTAATTTCTTTCGAAAAGTCCAGCAAAATTCTAGAGCGAAGAAATGAACAGTTAGTATGTAAACAGGAATATATAAATATATATATACAAATTCTACGTTGAAAAATCTAATGGAGTAGTTGGTAGAAACTCTAGTCCAAGGAGAAGGATGATATCCGATCACGCAACCGCAGATACTCTCGTTCGCCCACCAGGTGCTAACTGCGCGATTCTCAACGGAAGTAGCGTTGAAAGGACGCGTATACTCGCGCTCTTCGCTCGTTCAATACTCGTGACGCCCACGATCGCATCACGTAATAGTCCGGGCGAAATTCAAAAGCTTTCGAACATTGATTGCTCGGAAACAACTGAAAATGGGACGAAATAGACCTAACTAACCTAAAATAAATCGAAAAACTGACTTGTTATGAACGCAAATTCGAAATTACTTGGATCCTTTTCGAAATGGTCATTGATCATTATTAATACCTCTTTATTAATACTTTTCAATTATCATTATTATATTATTATATTATTACTATATTATTATTATATTGTTATATTATTATATTATTATTATTAATACTTCTCAATCTATTTGAATTTAAACTGCACCATGTCCAGTAAAATCATTTTAAGTATATATATTCTCTGAAGTAAATTTATTTGAATTCAAGTAGTCTAACGTGTGTGAAGCTTGAATTCAAATTAATTAGCGACGAATGAGTTGTCGGCGCCATTTTAAGTACATATCTATTTTATGTAGTCACTTCGTTTTGATACAAATTGCCTAGTTCTCTAAACGCAAATTCAAGCAGCTTGACGTCGTCTTTGATAATTTTAGACATTTTCCGATAATTATGCTCGAATGCTCAAATTCGAAGCGACACGACTCAATCAGAACGAATCTTAAAAAAAAAAAGCCTGCAGACACCAGACACGTCACAGTCATCGATTCACGAAGCAGGTGCAGCTCGTCTAGGATTCAATCTTACATCGTCCTCCCTCTACCACGCCACTTTCTACTTTCACGTCTGTTCGATATGCACAATATCTGCATAACGAATGGAGTCTAGATCCAGCTAGACGTCGTGAAGAGGAGGACAAAAAGGAGGTGTTCCAGGAAACGAATCGCTGGCTCGCTTGCATTCAAGTCTTCCTCCTCTTCTTCTTCTTCTTCTTCTTTTTCTTCTTTATCCTTGCTCTAGTCGACGATCACGAGAGAGCCTTCGCGCGATCCGATCCTTTCTCGCTGCTGCGCTGTCGCGACGCGTTCGTTCGTTTCTTCGAGCGACGCCCCTCTCCCAGCGGTGACCCGATCTCTCGAACAGGTTAAAGTAGCTCCTTCACGTACGTTCGTGTGATGCGTGTATGTAGAGTATGTGTGCCTGCTACTCAGCCTACCCAGCCGTATTATTACGTGTCGCTTTTGCGGGCCTTAGGGCTCCCCTGTGCGCTCAGCATGTAACAGGTTCCAGTCGCACGCAACGGCCGGGAATGGGCGAGAGATCGCCTCGCAGGAAAAATGGGAAAGAAGCCACTGTACGCGAGCTCCGACGAGTAAGGCTGTGCCTGTTACTCTCCTTTATTAATCTCTTGCGCTGGAATGACGTGAACTTTTTGTCTTAAAGTTGCAATATTTTCTCAGTTTTAAGTTAATATTTAAATGTATAACCGAGGGAAAACAAACAATAAATTTATTATTTACTTCGCAATAATTTCTATCCAGTGATATACCGACGAGTTCGAAAAGAAATTATGTTGTATACGGTTTGGTCACTCGTTATGGTTCGCAATCAGTTACAACCCGGGCATTAAAAATAGTTTCTTCTTCCCGCATTGATCGAACTTC
The DNA here is from genome assembly GCF_011392965.1 of Frieseomelitta varia. Taxonomy (NCBI): domain Eukaryota; kingdom Metazoa; phylum Arthropoda; class Insecta; order Hymenoptera; family Apidae; genus Frieseomelitta; species Frieseomelitta varia. The sequence continues at coordinate 621,712 of NW_025110249.1, forward strand.
CCTGCATTGCGATTCTGTGAACGTTCAGGACAACTTTGTAGGTTGTACTTCTATAACACTGAGTTCGAGAATTCGCACTCTCAACGACGAAAAATTTCTGAGAACAGTTAAACTTGATTTTTGGTAAGTCTGGTAAAATGGATGTTGATACAACAGCACAGTGATTTTTTTCATTACCCAAAAATTGTTTCATTATCTAATTTTCGCTTGTGTTTCAAGATATTAAATAAAGTGATTTAATTTATTATTTATTGAACGATTGGTTAAATTTTGTTATGATATTAGAACCTTTGAATCTGTTGACCATGGAATCGCGTGTACGATGATTCGAAGCTCAAGTGGAAGGTGCAGGTAGCTATTGCGATTGATTAATGGTTTCGAGGCAGCTTCGATCAGTTTTTTTTTTTTCACCCTGAGACTTCTAATAAAGTAGAATTACATAGATCATTATCGACTAACAATAAGAACGGTGAAATATACTACTACATCTGCTGAGAATTTAGAATCACCGATAGTTCCAATGTACAAAAAAAAGAAATCCAAGAAAAAAGATCCCATTCCTTGAACTCGATGTTCAAGAGTTATTAAAATTCAGGAGATTCAAATTTAATTGATGTGAAGCTCAAGACAATGTTAATGTAAAAACAAATCCCGAGAAACACATAATAAGGCTCACTGAAACAGAACTACAATCCCTTAATTAATTCCACTTTAAAAAGTTCCATAACTCGAGAATAATTCGATGGAATTGTTATAGAAGTTTTGCATCTGGCAAGATGGCGAGAATATTCAATTGGCCGTGGTTTCTCGATGAAAACGCGGGGATATACGGTACCGTGCGTATTCGACGGGCCATCGAAATCATGCTACAGAGTGTGCCACGGCGCGGGGTGAGTTCTTTTTGCTCGAGGGAGAGTGTACCTCGTGTCGAGACCCGTATAAGGACCGACTTGCACGGTACAACACACCGGGTTCTCGGCCCCCTGCCTTCCAGTACACAGGATCCGCTATAATCCGGTACCGATACCGGCTATCTCGCCGCAGGATCATGCGTAGTTAATTTGTCGTAGCTCCCTTTTTCACTACCAACCGTTTCCACCTTGGTCACTGCCGAAGAAGTACCTAAATCAGGGGTAACTGCGCTTTACTTTATTCTTTTTAAACCACGGTCGTTCATCGATTTGGCTTCGTCAGCGTCGGTTATATGCGTTATGTAACCCTTATGCCGCGGTGAGATCATATACAGTCGGCACTTGAGAGTGTATATTGCGATAAGTTTTAAACTGTGGGCTTTTTTATTCGCTGAGGATAATTTTGTGAATACCTGCAGGGTAGTGTTGATCGAGTTGATAGAAATGTTTTGCTGTACAGAGTATTATGTATTTACATCGGTGTTTTATTTCGTTTGGTTAAATGCTTTTTTGTACACTGTACGGAACTTTATTTATCGCGACGTTATTTGGATGGGGATCTTTATATTATTGCAAACGTTAAACTAAAAATTTCTTTTTCGTGATTGAATTCATCGTGATCTTTAAGATTGAAATTTTCTTTTTACAAGAAAGAATCCTCAGAAATTATGGGTTAATACGCGATTTTTTTTTCGCCGATTTTGTGTAAATTATTTAAATGTTGGGATTAAACGTTTGAATTTTCATGATATCCTAGGGTAAAAATACTTCCAATATCTTATCCATTACTCTATGCAAAAGAACCAACTCAGGACTGTCGAAGTAGAAGCTCTACGCTTTAAAATCAGAGATTAAATAGACTGAATGACGTGATTTCGTGTTACAAAGTTACAACAGTTAAAAATATAATTTTTCATCGTGTTCCTCACTGTAATTTCCGCGCGAGTCGATACACTTTCTCGACTTTCATACTTCTATCACACGAGATTTGTCTCGATAGAATTATCCGTCTTGTAATAAAAATTTCCATCAAATTCTTCGCTCTTAACTGATTGCGGACCATAACGAATGACCAAACCGTGTACAACGATTCGTCGCTTTCCTTTTGAACTCGTCGGTACGATATCACTGGATAGAAGCAACAAATTTATTATTTGTTTCGTCTATTTTGTTTCACTTAAATATACTTAGAAGCTGAGAAACTATTACAAAAAGTTCTCGACGTGCGTGGCAAGAGGTTAAAGAAAGAACAAGAACGACAGACGCGGGCGAAAGTCGAGGTGGTTGATGGAAAAACGCAAAACTAAAGAGTGGATCGGTGGTCGAGACGGCTCCGACTCGGTTACGTACTACGTACGATCGCAAAGGTGTGTATATCGCACCTTTCCACGTAGGCTAATGTGGCGGATGCGGGTGGGCGGACCGGGATCTGGCTTGTGGCAGTGCAACGATGCCGAAGAGCCCACGCTGAAACGGGCATCGGTAATTAAACGAGCACCTCGGACGCGGACGCGTCGTTTTTAACGGAGGATCGGTCTGCACTCGACGGTCAACTCCCCGCTGGCAGAATTTCCGCCATTTTTGCGCGTTTCCAGCATTCGGTATCGACATTTTCGATACATTATTCCATCGAACGCACGATCGTAATTAACTGACCGACAACCACCTCTCTCTTTCTCTCCCTTTCTTTCGCTATATTTTATTTGTTTTAAGAAAGAAGAACTTACTTTAATTGGATTTAGCTTTTATAGAACAAACGTGGTTGGATACGAATCACGTTAATGAAGAAGAAAGTTCAATTCTTAATTAATTAAATTTTATGTCATTATGTTATTTAACTTTGTTAAATTTTAACATATAATCAATTATAATTAATAAATTTATATAATATAAATAATTGAATATAATTAAATATAATTGTATATAACTGAATATAATACTGTTTTTGAAATGACTGTATTTTTGACGACGTTTCACGACAACTTTCATTGTCGAAACCTTCAGTCGAATAATTTTAGATATAATTGTATTATATAGTGACTAAAATGTTCCACTTTAAGGACGTTCGCGTGATTGTCTTTAACGAGGATTGACTTCCGAGCCCTCCGTATGTTACTAAAATCAAAGTAAAAAGTATCAAAGGTATCTCAGGAAAATAAAGCGGAGAACTCTTTCTTTTGTGATGTTAAATTGTTCAAGAAGTCCTTCGTCCAAGTTTCCGTATACTATCAAAATCGTGGCATTCCACACACTTTGTAAATCCACGGCGAATCAAGCACGCGATCGCGGTTCCCATCGATATCACGAAAAATCATTATCGAGTTTGTTATAACAGAAAATATGCGTAGCGTGCAAGTTTCGTTTCAGACTCGATCTATGAGACGAGTGTGTCTGAGAGTTAATTATAGTTAAAGTGACGGTAGCAAGAGGCTCGAACGAGTGAAAACAAAGTGTAATTATACGTCGAACGCAAAAGTGTCAAAACTATTTATAGCGTGGCTGGCGTGATGTCGAACGGCATGCCGAAGGGCCAACGAGAGGGAATTATTCGCGTTACTTCAAGCTCTACCGACGCATTACGTACAATTGGGTGCGTGGGCAATGTTAAACGTTAAATCGTTCGTCACGATAGGAGACGATGCGACGAGATTGCTCGCCCACGTACGAATTTCCTGCGGCACCGTTGCGGTGTACTTTATTCGGCTCTAGGTACCCCAGAATCTCTCAATCACCGCGATTAAATAGTAGTGGAAACTGTGTCTCGTTACGGTACAATTCACTCTTACTCTTCGCGTCTACATCGATCATCACGAAACAATCGGTTGACTACGCTACGTTCTCTGTAACTGGAACTTTTCTTAGTCAGAAGAAAAGAAGATTATTGGAAGATTCAAAGTCTGGGAATGAAAAATTGTTGCGAGTAATTCATTTGTAACATTTTCGTGTTGGTGAAATATTTATACTGGTGGAACATCACGTATTTCATTTCGAAGATTTTTTTTTTAAACCTGGAATAAAATCTAGTAACTGTGGATTACTTCGTTTGATATTTTTGCATAGTATATTGATGAAATATAATGGTGGAGCAATTAATATCTTGGTAATTTTGATATTTTTGTAATAATGCAGTGATGAGCACTAATCCAGTAAATATTTTCAAAATGTGAATAGGCATGCATAACATAGGCTTGCAAAATTTAATAATTATTATGAATACTTCGTTTGGTATTTTTATAATGGTGTATGGAATAATTGAAATATGTTCGTAACGTTCAATATATAGAGTGCTAAAAAATATAAACAATTTCTCAAATACTGCAGGAAGAATGACACATAAATTCGAATATCTTACTATTTACACCATACGATCAACTTCAGCAAGTTTAGCTCTTGGTAAAAAAAAAAAAAAAAAACAACAACATTAAATTAAATACCAAAACTAAGATAAATGGAGTTGATCGCTTTGGCTCGCAGCTATGTATATAGAATAAAAACTAGAATTCTCTACGCACGGTGGTAACAACGAAACGAATATGTGTGCGCTCTGATCTGTCACCTTCACAAGTTTCTACTAAACAGGAACACTTCAGAGAATCTCCAAATGAAAGATTTCTCCGCGCGTACTCTCGTCTGCGAGCATCCTCCTCTTTTTATCCTCTCGAAGTCTGCGAATACACGTGAAAGTCGAACGCCGAGTGATTCGGGGACCGGCGGGCCATTTTCGAGCAGCGACTTTGTCTTGAAGGAAACAAAGATCCCGCTGATCGTGGAATTTCAGTGGCTGCGTGGAACGACGAGGATTCCTCGAAAGAATTCGCCGAGGCACGGGGGTCGATACTCGTGGCCTCGAGGGGGTTAATGACGAGAAAAGGGGAGCGAAAAAATGCGGCTGAGCCACGTCACTCGACAGGTAGTTGCCCTGAAAAGATCGTAGACGCTGTGGAATCTTTCCTGAAGGAGCATAGAGAAAGAAAGAGAGAGAGAGAGAGAGAGAGAGAGAGAGACTCTTTTACCCTGGCGTTCTCTCCCCACCAGAATTCATCGAATCGGTTTCACGAGAGAGCGAGCTTAAGGTCAGCGGACCGTTGCAACCGCCGGAGATTCATTTCGGAAGATAGAGCCGAGGTGGAGAAAGAGAAAAGAACCGGTCGTAAATTTCTGTAAATTTCGTGCCCCGAAATATTATCTCTGTATTCTCGGTACTGTAACGCCACCGAGGAAACACGCTCCGCTTCGTACGGTGCTCATTCAATATATGTATATCGCGTGTGTATTCACGTTCACGCTTAACTCATTAACCACCAACCATGTTCCATTAATACCCAACAATTCATTTGCAGTCTCTTTCCGGTCGGTTCAATCGTTATTGAATTTCATTGAATTTACATTGTGATTATCGGACTGAAGATTTATGGATTTAATCTGTTGGGAATCGAGCAGTGGAATGTAAAATAGTATAGTACAAAAGTTTCGCGAATGTATCATTTACAAAAAATATAGATCAAGAAGTGTATCGAGCCTTACATTTGTAAATATGTAAAAACAGTTTGACAATCACAATATGAATCCAATGAAATTTAATAATAATTTGTATGGATCAATCATGAAGTAAAGAATGTAATGTTATGTTAATGGAATGGTGATTAAATTCCTTGAATCGCAATACATGTAAATTCAATAAAATCAAATGACTTGTGAATAGTTATTTAAATTAAGTGACTTATTATAATATACAATTTAATATAATATTATAATATTATTATAATATATAATTAATTGAAATGACTTATTAATAAATAGTTTCAAAATAATCAAGTCTGAGAGTAATGCGAATTTCATGTCGATCTGACTTCATTCTGACCTCCCAGTCCTATTAGCAATTCTTTCTTTCGTATTAGCAAGCACGAAATTACGAAACTGTCCCAGGATGTGAGATCAAAAAATACACACAATGTTCCTTCAACAAGGAACCGTTTAACGAGCCACGGCAAACAATCGGAGAAAAAATAGAAAAAGAAAGTAGAATACAATATACAAGGTGTCTCAGTATACAATCGACAAGGGTACGATTTTGTTTGAAAAATAAATTGAAAATATAACTATAAAATATTAATTGAAAATATAACGATAAAATGCTATCATAAACATTTATGTATTAAAATTACAAATTGAAAGGAAGTGTTTCTTTCTTTACACTGTTCCTCAAAATTCACCGAATACTTCGTGCAGTTTAAAATTCCACTTTTCTGCAAACTTTAAATAAGAATAGGCTTTAAGGAAAAAAATTTTATTCCACGTAGAATCACTCTCTTGTTAGTCATATTACGATTATTAGATCATCGTATCTAGACAAACGTATGTAGCTTCTCCATTAAAATATAAAAAATGCGTAAGAAGCCAATCGAAAAATACGACTGACAGCCTCCAGCGGAACGTATTGTTGTTACGTATGCCGCGTTAATATCCACCTTCGGCTGCTAAGATACTAATTACGATTGCCAAACGCAAGGCTGAAGGCACTAAGAGACTAAACGCGAGGTTTCGTTTGTCGATCGTTACACGTTCGTGCGGCCGTGTTTCAGGAAGAAATAACACCTCATCGGTCTTAAAGTCAGCCTCGCGAACGGATACGCTCTGCTCGCGCGGTTTGAATTATACCTCTGGCGCTGTCCGTGCCGTGAAGATAGCTCGTTCCGAATGACCAGACTGGCGCAGAAATCCTACGGGGGACTCGTTTCGAGGAGAGGAAAGAACATGTCCGAACGACGTGCCAAATTTATTTAGACCCTCGCGGGCTACGATCGTTAAACGAACATTCGACGTGAGAATACGATCGATAAAATCTTGTGTGTATATCAGTTGAGAGGCTTTGTTTCTTTACGATCGTGAATGGTACGATAATTGTTGAGTCGAAAATTCTATGATAGGTTACGTTAATTTTCTTTTTTTTAGAAAAATATGGTACTATCTGGAACAAATGGTACTCTATTTAGGTGTTTTAATTATTGAGTCTGTGGAAGTCAAAAATTCTATGATAGATTACGATAAATTTTTTTTTTTTTTTTAGGAAAATATGGTACCTGCAAAAAATTGTACTCTATTTAGATATTTTAATTATTGAGTCTGTGGAAGTAAAAAATTCTATGATAGTTTACGTTAATTTTCTTTTTTTTTTTTTTAGAAAAATATGGTATTTGGAACAAATAGTACTCTATTTAGGTAATTTAATTATTGAGTCTGTGGAAGTCAAAAATTCTATAATAGGTTACGTTAATTTTCTTTTTTTTAGGAAAGTATGCCAGCTGGAAAAAATGGTACTCTATTTAGGTATTTTAATTATTGAGTCTGTGGAAGTAAAAAATTCTATGATAGTTTACGTTAATTTTCTTTTTTTTTTTTTAGAAGAATATGGTATTTGGAACAAATAGTACTCTATTTAGGTATTTTAATTATTGAGTCTGTGCAAGTCAAAAATTCTATAATAGGTTACGTTAATTTTCTTTTTTTTTTTAGAAAAATATGGTATCTGGAACAAATGGTACTCTATTTAGGTATTTTAATTATTGAGTCTGTGGAAGTCAAAAATTCTATGATAGGTTACGTTAATTTCCCTTTTTCTAGGGAAATATGGTATCTCGAAAAAATGGTACTGTATTTAAGTATTCTTATATCTCTATCTAATATTTCTTCCTTTATTAAAGTTGTATTTTCTGTTTAACTCAAGCCAGTCATTTTCAGAAATAAATAACAGTATATACTCTCATTTCTAACAGGGATAGTTCGGTGATTGGAAAATGCAAGCACAAATGTGATACGAAATACTAACTAATAACGAAACAATTTCTTTCTCCTGCTGAGAAATGAGAAATATTCTATACCCAAAGATAAAAAAGTTTCGAGCATGGCTACCACCAGCATCCAACGCGATCAGCCATCGCGAGTACCTCGATACGTGAAATACATACCGTCGAATCGGCAGACCAATAACGCGGATACCTAGTCCGCCCACGTGTCCACTTCTACAAAGCGAACGCAATCGCCGACGTACACGGACACGTAGAATTCGAAGGAACGAGGCACCAGCGTAATTTCGCGCGTCCGTGCAACCGTGGTCCACGCTCGAGACTGTAAGAAGGCGGCGTGAAGGGACGGGGAACGAAGAAGGAAACGAGACACCGGTTTTCCAGCGAGTTGCATTCATGAGGTCGAATGAACGAACCGTCCGTGCACGCACGAACACGAATTAAGCTTGTCCCCGAGCGTAAGCATGCGGCAACACTAATGGGAGACTAACGCGAGTCTCTGCTCGCGATTTACACTGAATGGCCCCGTGTCACGTGGGTGTGATCGCGTAAACGTCGATACACGCCGGTCAATCGCAACGAATTAAGGAGGAGAGACTTGCGAAAGATGCTGATGACTCGCGTCGTGTTTTATGCTACGACGATCTTAGGGTAAGGACACAGTGAGCAGGTTGTTGCGTTGTAAGGGTAGTTTCACAGATCTGTTTATTGTAAATATAATAATAACCTGTGTTTGCTGCTATACTTATAATGTATCCTTTCCTGGCCAAAGTATCTCAGAACGACTCACATTGCTAATTCCTAACAAGATTTAAGCTACGGTGTAACTCTGTTGACAGAGGTTTTAATCCAACGATAAGAAAAGAAGTGGAAAAAAATTAGTTCTGAATGAAAATTTAGAAACTTTAAAAACTTTTAATCCAACAATAAGAAGAGAGGTGGAAAAAAACTAGATCTGAATGAAAATTTAGAAACTTTAAAAACTTTTAATCCAACAATAAGAAGAGAGGTGGAAAAAAAACTAGTTCTGAATGAAAATTTAGAAACTTTTAATCCAACAATAAGAAGAGAGGTGGAAAAAACTAGTTCTGAATGAAAATTTAGAAACTTTAAAAACTTTTAGTCCAACAATAAGAAGAGAGGTGGAAAAAAACTAGTTCTGAATGAAAATTTAGAAACTTTTAATCCAACAATAAGAAGAGAGGTGGAAAAAACTAGTTCTGAATGAAAATTTAGAAACTTTAAAAACTTTTAGTCCAACAATAAGAAGAGAGGTGGAAAAAAACTAGTTCTGAATGAAAATTTAGAAACTTTTAATCCAACAATAAGAAGAGAGGTGGAAAAAACTAGTTCTGAATGAAAATTTAGAAACTTTAAAAACTTTTAATCCAACAATAAGAAGAGAGGTGGAAAAAAACTAGTTCTGAATAAAAATTTAGAAACTTTAAAAACTGAATTAATTAAGAGAAGTCGCTGCACTGCTTGATATTCGATGTAGACTGGCAATAATTTTTCTTAAAAATCACGGTTTCGGGCGTATGTACTGAAATGTACATACAGATGAAACGTGTATCAAGGAATTTTGAATTTTAAAGGAATTTTTTTTAATTTCAACATCCGCAATCGAATCAATCTCGGAGTCTCTGTCAATTTGTTGGCATTGACCCGAGTTTTCTTACATTGAGTCAAGTCTAGAATGTGTCAATTCTATATTCCGCGATATTTCATTTGTTTTTTCTGCTTTCAGTTAATTGGATAGACAATTATATATCGCAACCTAGACCTGCACATTACGTTGTTACTCGTAAATCTGCGCACTATGTTATTACGCTTGACGTTCATTCGAGTGTGCTTCAGTTGTTCGTGCACTCGTGAAAACTCGTTCGTCCACCGGTCCTTGAGAATGAGACTTTCACGGCTACTCCGTCGACAAGTCTCATTTGCAACACAATGCACGATGAAGTGCGTGCCCGCTTCTCAATGGCTCTGGCAGCGACACGCGCCTCAACGATCTACGAATTGACATTAGATCGGTATACCTGTTTGATATGAGACTCTGGGGATGGTGACAAAATGATCCAAACAACACACGATATCTCAAGTTGATTGGAGCCTGGATGTTTGTTTGGGAGTGTCGAATGACGATAAGACTTTCAATACATAACACATGGATATGTTAGAAAGTGTATGTGAATCAACCAAACTTCTGACATTCGAGCTTTAAGAGTCAGGAGTCCTTTCTTCACAATTCATTTAATAAATTCGGTCTTCCATCGGTCTTCTAGCTGCCGTGGAGCCGTTTCTTGTGAAATCTCGAAATAATCAATTCGATATACGGCTACATTTACTCATCATTGAACTATGTATAACGAATAAAGTCATGTTTGAATAAGCTTTATTCGAATAAAATCGTTGTTCGTTATCTACGAATAAATTTGACAGATTATACGCCCAACTCTGCTTGACTAGGCCTTCTTTCAAAAATTAAAATTAAAGCTTATCGTGTTTAGATTTATACTTGCTACTCGCGTCGCTTCAGATTAAAGTAAGACGTTTTTATATATGGTACACAATTCAACATAAACTGTGTGCAGATTGTACATACAATGGACTCCTAATTGTAATTTATTTTGTAATTTTAATTGGACGCAGCAATTCTTTCCACGGCGAACGTTATTTCCGACGAAACGATTTCTAGCAGTGACCAAACGAATTCTAACTACAATCTCAAAACACACAGACATACGCCTACTGTCATCCTGACCGGAGACAGATTGACCCTTGGCCGTTCGTCGTTCGTACATATTTTTACACCTCCCATTAGATATCGACTTAACAGTCCCCCGGTTCCCAATTAATTACACCGTTTGGAGGATCGTAAAATGTATCCCGAGGACCACCAAAAGCGCGCGCTATTCCACAAGTTTACGGCTCGAAAAACCGGTGGACGTGGCAGCAGGGGAGCGTGTGCGGATACTCGAATTCGCGTCGTACGCGAAAACCGCTCGCACGCTCGCCCACGCTCGGCTCCTACACGCTGCGCGGTCGCTCGTTTCACGCACGTTGCCTCGACGTATACTCGACGCTGTGTGCGCCTCGGTTCATTCAGTCGTTCGAATCCTTCTTTCATTCAAGGCCCGATACAGTTCGATCGGCGGCGCATGCACCAGGCGACTCGTAGATAGGCACGCGTGTGCACGTGTGCAAAGAGAGACACCGAGAGCCAGCGAACCAGCACTTGCACGATCGATTGAAAGTGACTTTGTTGAAAGTTCGCCAGTACTCGTGGATTGTCGAGGTTATTTTTAATTAGAGGTTTTCAGCATTCGGTCGTATATCGTTGTTGGCGAGCGCCTAATGCCTCTCGGAAATTGCAGCTCGAGCCCGTCTAACAGGGCTCTTTTGCTGTTGCGTTCCTACCATCTGTCGTTTAGAGAAGTTACGTGAAAATTTTCAGAGGTATTCAAGTGTAAAATTTCAGTTTCACCTTGATTTCTTTGGTTTTAGTATACATAAAATCCATGAAAGTGTTGTCAGTCAATTTCAATTGTCATTCGCTCGTACGTTGGAGAACTGAATTTTAAAAAAATCGTAAGCTCTAGATATGGAAGAAGCAAATGTTAGACAAATCAGAAGAAAAAGGTATCAAAGAATTCTCCTTTGCAACAAAGAAATAAAATAACGTTCACTAACGTTCATTAACGATCAAGATAACGTTCATTATGATACTCGATGCTCAAATCTCAGGACATCTATTCGAAACGAAGTTGCGATTTCGAGCTTCGAAAAAAAAAAAAAAACTAGAATTTCTAGAATTTGAGTGAATTCGTTTCAACGAATTACGAAAAAAAAGAGCCTATGTGAAACGTAGAAAAATCCTGCCGATCGAAATCGACGTATCGATAAACATGCGTTTAAATTTCCACGCGATACTCCGCCATAAACATTCGCTCGTCCCTCGATTATTCATCCACGCCAAACTATTCCACAATAATAACAAGTTGCAGTTATCGCGATCGTAAAATAAAGAACAGACGTCTCGAAAGCATCGCGTTACACCGGTCGGGTTCTCACGGGTTCACACGAAAGGGAATTCGTTTCGCATAAATTAGCTTGGGTAATCGCGCTGCAATTAAGGAGGGGGATGGTAATAGATTGGCCGTGTAATTAATTAACAACCAGGGCGGTACATGAAATTTCCATGAAACTCCTATTCCTGTGAATTTCATCCAGTGGTCTAGTATTTCGTTCGACCATCGCGATCACGCGTTTCTCCTTTGAAGACAAGCTTTGCTCGTTCGTTTAAATGAGAGATCGTTCGACGTAATTGCCGATTTTTTTTTTTTCTTTTTTTCGCGACGATAGCATCTGCGTCACGTAGGACGAGCTCGCGGCTGTGTCGAACGGCTCGTTTGTCTCGATCGATCGCGAGTATACTTGCTGGAATCGATATTGGACGCATTGAATACGCATATTGGATGCGTACGCGCATCGATTTTGATGTAGTAGTAACGATAAATCCAAACTTTAGGTGCGTTTCGAACAAGAGTATCCTGACTTGTCGATTGCTTTTTGATAAAATGTATCTTAATTGTGAAACTATGAAGAGATTAAATCACAGAGATTTAAAGTGATTTCTCGAACAGAATGTAATAATTCGCAATTGTTAAATATTTCAAGTCTATTTCAAACTTTTTACTGATATAGACACGATGCTCAAGTCTCGTTCTGTGCTAAAGAATTTAACAGAAATTTACTTTAATTAATATTTGATTAATTATTTGATCATTTCTTCGGTACGTTTCTTTACAACAATTACAGCAATCTTCTATCAAAATTAATAAACTCTTATTGTACGAATTTTAATAATTCTCTGGTGTTTGTAGAAGAGCATTTATTATTTAAATTTATCGCACAATATAATATATAAATAATATTATATTTATTATATTATATTTTTATTATTATTAATATAATATTATTATATTATTATTTATTAATATAATATTATGATATTATTATTTATTATTAGTATAATATTATTATAAAAATAAATTATAATATATTTTACAATATATATATAATATATTGCATATAATAACCTTGTTATGTAAATAATAATATTACAGTATAATATATATTATGTTACATTTTATAATATATTGCATATAATAACCTTGTATTTTGATTTTAGTTCATGTCTCCTTCCATGGTAAACACTCCAAATCATTTTCAAATTCTTATATTCTTTTACCCCATCTGTCAGAGAATTATATAAACTGTTTCTCCGCCGACATGTTCAAGTAAATGGGGGTCTCGTCATGTTCATAAATAACGAAGATGAATATCCATGTGTATGTACTTTCCTGAAATATACGAAAATCGATCGACACCATTACCGTGCGTCCGTGATCCACGCGTCGCGAGGGCAACACCAAGGGGGAGAAAAATCGGGTCAATGCAGGGCGTATCAGAGATCCCAGGAGCGTGTCACGCCGCGGCGAGCAAATTGCCGGCCGTTTCGTATCGGTTGAAAGATCTATAACAATAACGGTTTCGATTACGTTTTACAACACGTGTACCGGTGGTTTTATCGCGCGACGAAGTGTCGGCGGGCAGGGGCCCAGAGATCCCGATAAATGCACCGACAGCACCACGTTGGGCAATCCACACCGCTGGATCTCGCCCCGCGGCGAGATTGGTGCAACTGCTCGCGAAGGGTAACAAGTAGAAAAGGCGAGACCGTGGTAATACCATTGACGCGAATTAACCGTCCAAATGGTATATAATTTTCACATAATTAGTGGCCCCGCGGCTACCCATTACGGAACACTCATCATAGTCCACTTGCTCGTTGGTTAATTAAATTTTACAATCGCTCCAACTCGCGGCTACACGGGGCGTTATTAACTAACCTAAGTCTAGGCATGTGGTGGCTGTGGAATAGATGACGAGACTGCGGCTTTTAAGCGATTTCAAAATACCTACTTGTTATTGATTTTAAATAGTTTCTCGCTTTTTAAGCGTGTACTATTTTATTCCATGTATCATTTTATTCGAAGTGACGATGCTTTGTAAACATAAATTGCTGGCAGATGGTACGAAAAGAAGTTTGTCAAGAGCAAAGGTTAATAAGGTAACTGTGATATTCCATGGTCTTATTGATTAATTATAGGAGAGACGTGTAAAAGACGAGATGATTTTTTTTGAAATCCGAAGACTGCTCGAATTGTTCACGATATAAAGTTTAATTTACCGAAGGCCCGTTCCTCCGAGACGAAATATCGTTCGCCTTGAAACAGTGTGAAGTTACTTTCACGATTTTCGTCGTGCTCGCGGCGACCTAATTAACAAAGAGAAACCTTTCCGATTAACCCCATGATCCGTTTCACGTATCAATTACATCAACTTCCAAAATTGCTCTTTCTTTAATCGCGAACGGCAATCGAACTTAAAGGACAAAGATAGTTTCAGAAGTTTAAAATCTCAGTTTCGATGCAACAGAGAGAAGATAAAGTTCGAACAAAAGATCGGAAAGTAGAGTCAAGAATTGGCAAATTCAATTTTCTTAAAAGACGAAGAAAACTGATTTGCTTCAAACTGTCTTTCACGTCTTCAACTACAAGTGACAATCAAAGTCAGGGATTGATAAAATTCCAGAACTAACTAGTAATACGAATCACTTTTAATCCAACTTTCTCAGGAAACGAAGTTATTATTATTATTATTATTATTAAACAAACAGAAACATCGACGTATTTTCTGTCTCATCGTCAAATCACCTGCTTTTCAATCGAGACCAAGTAAAATTCACGTGAGCATCGAGTTCAATTAAATTAACATTTGATTGTTTGAAATTCCTGGGCGTTCTTACCGTAAAATCAAAACTCTCACCTCCCTTCTCCCCACTGACGGCTACTCAACTGACCGCAGAAACTCAAGTAAGCTCGAGGTAGAAGGCGTATCGCGCTGTGTATTCCCACGAAAGAAGAAAAACCCCTGGGATCGGCTCGTTACGATCGGTGGTCGCCGGTGCACGACGACCAACATCACAGAGACGACCACCACTCCACGCGATTACCATCTCTCCGGACTCGTACACACTGCAGGTCCATCGTTCTACACGCACTGAAGCCGCTCCTAGGCGTTTTTTCGCCGAGGGGATCCTACGTGCCCGAGATCGTGGATCTCACGAGGGCGCTGAAAGCCTCACGGCCTCGCGCACAGTTTTATGCCGCCACGATACGTACGTGGCATGCGTCCGCTACGTGTCCGGCATGAAACCAGCGAGAGATAATGCGCCGATCGGCAAGATACTCTTGTCGTAGATGGCGAATGTTGCTCTGGTTCGCCATTGACGCGCTTAGTCCAGAGACACACGAGACTCGCCTCGTTTTCGGCCACCTCGACATCTCGAATTCATTGAGTAACGCGGCCCCTGTTACACGCGATACGACTTATACCGGTTACGCAATCACCGGTTTACGATCCACGATGTGGAAAGCTGTCCGATGGAAGGATTACGTCGAGCGACAGTAAGTAAGTATGTACTTTTCGAGCCGATAATGCATGCGCCTTTACCGTAATTTAATGGAAAGAGAGAGCAAGATTGGAGCTAATAATGATTGAAAAAAATAAAATAAAATAGAAAAAATAATAGTTATTCTCCGTGGAGTGAGAGAATTTTTGGCAAGTTATTCTTCTAGTGAGGTTCTTATGTTCTTGTCCCACTATTTCATAGTATCGTTTGTAGTGAATATAAATGTACAATAAGGATTAAGATATTTATCTATAATTCAAATTCATAATTTAATTCAACATACTATTAATGGAATGTTCAATTATTTTCATTGTCAGCTGATTTTTAAATATAGGCAGAAGTTGGAATATTTAAGTTGAGGTATTTCAAGTTAGATTGGAGCTAATAGTGATTTAAAAAAAAATAATAATAATACAGGAAATAATAGTTATATCTTAAATAGTGAACATCCTATTAATGGGATGTTCAATTATTCTTATTGCGAGCTGATTTTTAAATATAGGCAGAAGTTGGAATATTTAAATTAAGGTATTTCAAGTTAGATTGGAGATAATAGTGATTTAAAAAAAAAATAATAATAATACAGGAAATAATAGTTATATCTTAAATAGTGAACATCCTATTAATGGGATGTTCAATTATTCTTATTGCGAGCTGATTTTTAAATATAGGCAGAAGTTGGAATATTTAAGTTGAGGTATTTCAAGTTAGATTGGAGATAATAATGATTTAAAAAAAAATAATAATAATAGAGGAAATAATAGTTATATCTTAAATAGTGAACATCCTATTAATGGGATGTTTAATTATTCTCATTGCCAGCTGATTTTTAAACATAGACAGAAGTTGAAACATTTATGTTGAGATAGACATGAAGTTTGTAATTCAATACAATTATCCATTCTATCAATGAAGCGTTTAATTATTTATTAGTTTTCAGATAAAATCAGAAGTTGAAACCTTTGTTTGTATATTAAATTTACAACTTAACTTTGTACACTGACGACAGGAATAATTAAACCATTACTTAATTTGACGATAGAGGATATTCTTCCTAGAAGTTGATTGCGATTATCCAGAAGTCGGGAAGATAAACGGTTTATCGAGCTTTTTTATCCGCATCCGGATGTCGTGCAGATCTGGATTACTCACAAGTGAAAGACGAAGAGAAGAAATTCTTTGCTCAATAACCAGTGAAGAGAACATTGTGACGCACGAGTCGAGATAAACTCGTAATCGCGAAGAGGGAGGAAGACGCCACAGAGAAAGCACGTTTGAAATTGCCAATGGAATCGTAATTAAACTAAACTGACGTTTCCTCGCGCCTCGTTGTGGTTACTTTCTCCATCGTGTAGGAAATCGATCGTAAAGCCGTTTGCACTTATCTGCAGGAATTTATGCTTCCTCCGTGCACTTGCAAATGTTACACTATCACCCGTAAGTGTCTAAATTATTAAAAATATATAAAAATATATAAAATGTACCTACTTCATATAAAACTACATATAAAACTCTTTAACACGTCGACTGTGGCACGAGTTTTGTATTTCGTTTTAAGGATAGTAAAGAAATTTTCTTCTATCGTGTAGTAAATACAATAATGGACAAAAGAAAGTTTAAGAGATAAAGTGGTAAGAAAATATGGCATACTGTTAGAAAACAGAATTATGTTTGACAAGAGCAATGAAATATAAATGAAAATAAATTATTGTTAAGTATGTAATATTTAACAGACTACTGATACACTACTGTAAATCTTCTTTTGTATTTTCGATCGACTTGCACTAGGTATTCAAATATGGTAAAACTCTATTTACTACTACTACTTGCTATTTGAATTTAAAGTTAGATACATGAATGAAAAATCATTGTCAAAGAGAAGAGTCAGTCTTGTATGTACTCCAATTGTATAAATTACTCGTCCAACAAGTTCAACAACAAGTTCATGTCAATAGAATTCTATTGTACTTGTGACAGTAATGCACACGGAGATGAAGGTGGATATATTACTTTTTTTCCACCAAAAGGGAATAATACGATTGGGAAATTAATAAGATCGCCAGACGGCGCCAGTTTCCGATAATGGTTATCGACGTGTGTTGAATAGTCGCGGACGATCCTTCCTCAGGCTGTGCACCAGCTTCTGGTGCCTATACTACTCCAGTTTAACGCTTCTTATCATGCTCGTCGAACAAATACCGATTATCGAACCGACGCGAAACGATACATATTCTCGTAACGCGGCAACAATAGCCGTATATAAATCAAGATATACTCTTTCGACGCCTACTGATATTAGTTCCCTGTAAATGTAGCTCTGTGTCATCGATTGCGATGAAATCACGATATCATGTAAGACGTAGAAAACGAGAATCTTATTGCCAGAGCCTTGAAATAGTATCGGTGAGACACGAATTCACGATAACGTTAATTGGCTTGTTCATTGGTAACGATCGAAGGATTTGACGAAATTGGATTGAACTCTGATAATATTATATTTATGTATTATTATAATTATATTATAATAAATTATTATAATTATATTATTATAATTATATTATATTACATAAAATTCACAATAGTACTTTTTCATTTTATAAACTGAAAATTACAAGACTATCTCTTTCTCCACCCTTGACCATTAAATCTCTTTCAGGCAAATATACTCGAAACTTGCTTAACATAATAATTCAACAGCAACCAAAAGAAAAAAGCTTACGAACTGAGATTAATTCGCACCAACGGCAATTAGGAACTGAGTTTCAAGTGACATAAACTCGCGTCTATAGTGAATATGTTGAATATATTAAAAAGCAAATAATTAATTAATAATAAATTAATAAATAATTACAATTATTAATAATAAGTTAATAAATAATTAAAATTATTAATAATAAATTATCAATAATAAATTAATAATTAATTATTAATATTCACTATTCCATCAATGTCCCATGTTAACAATTTTCTCAAAAGTTAAGTTATATCCTGTCCGAGAATCTTTCTTCTAAAAGATTTCTTTCTCCTCAAAGACTGCGGCGGTTGATTACTCACAATCAGTATTTAAGTTTTTACTGATCTCGCGAAGTTCGAAGAAGATAAGAATTGACGATTGAACAATGCCCCAGCACAACGCGTTATCATTGCCAAAAACGGAGGCGCTGACGCGTCTGTCTCTCCGGTTTATTGCGTACATACACCACGCCCCCGCCTTATCCTACGTGCATTACAACCGCGAAGTTCGAATTCGGAAGTCGTGTAGGTGTGCTCTGACTCAGTGCGGTGCCGAGTCTTCGTTCACGGTCCGATTTCCAATCGCATCCGGCTTGACTTGGTCAGGAATATCTGTGTTCGGTCAGCGTGGAATTTTAATAAGGAAAAATGTCCCATCTAGTTAGCGGCGCGCTGCTACGCCGCGGAATTTGCCTTACATTTTATATGGTTTCAAACGACCCGAAGCGACAGCTTGTAATCTACTCAAACTTCTTTTTTTTTGTAATTATTCTTCTTTTCCTGTTTTCTCTCGCATTTTTACAATTGGAGATCTCAGAGGAAAACATACATGATACTTTATTTATTTGGCTTGCTTCGAACGTACTGCTGTGTTCTACTTTATTTATTATATGATGTATTAAATTTGATAACGATCTTAATTTAAAGTGTTTCAAAAATGTTATTTGAATTTTTTAAACTTTTATTTTTTTTTTTTTTGGACACTGTTACCAACGAAAAATCGCGCGGAATATATAAAAAGCTCAGTTTTATATTTTAAATTTGCAAAAATTGTAAGAGTTGATATAAAATAATAAAAAGCGAAAAGAAACATGTGTCAACGTTTCTAAATATTTCGAAAGTGAAAAAGAAGAATGGAAAAGTATTTGTTTAGTCAATGTCAAATCATGTTTGTCAATATAACGAATTTTGAATTGCGACTTTCATTCGTGTTTTTTATTTGTAATCTTCAATTTCTGTTTGACTTTTTGTTTGACGTAAGTCATCATCGAGTACGACAATCTCGACTCGTTCATAGAAGATACGCGCAATTCAATGTTACCAATTGATCCGTGGTGTAAGCTGAACCAGAACGCGTAAAAATCTATCGTAAAACGCTATTAAACGTCGTTAGGCAACATTAAACATCAGAGACAAGATAAGAGGATTTTTTTTGTCGGTGTTAATGAGATTTGCTGTACAAGCACGTTCGAGAAGGCCACTAACCTTGCCTTCTTATATGATAGGAAACTCTGACGTGAAACTCGAAGATCTCGCTTATCGATCGTTGGTAAAAATGTGGATCACTGGCGCGCTTAATATTCATTTGAATTTTGCAACTTTGAAATTTCTGTAAAATTTACTAATCAAAATATCCTATCGCCATTTCAAAATATTCGAAAAAAGTTTTATTACTTTCTACGCTTTTATTACTTCAGTCTTCTTAATATTTGATCGTTATTTTACAATGATTTTTATAATACAACTTGGATTATGAATGCTTTTCGCGCGAATTTATATTTTTATGAAACTGAGGCAAAGAAGCCAGATTCGACCGAAGATTCATTTCATCCACGAGATATATTGTAATGTTATACTTTGAGTGTTTCAAACAACCTGGCATATTAGGATATTCTAATCAAAAATAGCAGAAATACGAAAACTCACCATTGTTGTAGACTTCTGCATTGACCAGCGTTTCTTCGTCATCCGTATCCGGTCCGAGAGACACTGGAGTGTACACGATCGAGTCTCGTCCTCTCATCGTATTCAATTTTAAACAAACAATTTTCCTTCTTCTTTATGATACATTCGCGAACGAACTGAAACAAAAAAAGAAAAAACCGCCTTTGAATGTTTAGTGTCCCACGTGGGCGTGTCGGAGGTGTGTTTCAGCTATTTTAAAGTTTACTTTCTAAAAGTGTACGAGAGATACGCGAAGATAAAAGAAAAGAAAAAAAAGGCGAAGAAGTTCGAAGAATTTGTGTTGTTGTTCGAAGACGAAATAGCGATACACCGACTTTCGCGGTAGAATTCAAAGCTTGCTAGACGTCTGCGCAACTACGCCGTGACTCAGAAATCCAAATATAGTATTTCTACGGCTTTCTTTGCATTTCTCGAAAAATAAATTCCCATCCCGTATGCTTCTTCCATTCAACTAATCAGATTCGAGAAAAATTGACAAATTGCAGTCAGGAAGAGTTGCTCTTATCAGAATAATATTCTGCTTGTCGTGTTGAATCATTAGATAGTTTTATTGCGTTCGTTAAAATGATTAAACCACACATCTCTGTCTTTCTCTAAACTGTTTATATCGAAAAATAATCTTTAATTTCCGCTTATTATCAGTACAGTTTCAGTTATCTTTTTTTTTTTTTTATTTTTTAGTAAAATATTCATTGTACTACACAGAGTTGTATCATATAATATTATTTATATCTACATATTACAATTACTATTAAAATTATCAAATATTGTTTAAATAATATTATTCGAGTAATAAGTCAAATATCATTATTCAAATTGTCATTCTGATCAAATAACTACTATTTTATTAAACGATATCTGAAAATTCTGATCATTTTTCACCCTTTAAGAACTCGAATGCACGATCATTTAAATATTTAGAAACTTTAACACGAATCATATGATGAATGAACAATTTCCGTTAAGCAGTTTTATCGATAGCGAGTAAGTGTACGCGCGGCGAAATTGAAATCGAACATAACTCCTGTCAACTATAAACCCACTATATGCGTTTTATGGAAATTGTAAATAACGTGGCAGAAACTCGTTAATGCCGTTATACTCCATATTTTATACGAGTCCGTGTATAAGCATTTCGTTAACAAGCCAAAAAAAAAAAAGAAATTTCAACATGCGCTGCAATATTTTATCCGCGAGAACCACTCTGAGCGTTTGACCGTTCACCGTTTTCAACGTCCCGATGAGATTCTTGGAATTAAAATTATGCCTGTCATTGGTCAACCGTAACCAATATTTTCCTATATTTTTTCGTACGTCTTTGGCAGTGAATTTAGACAAACCGGAAGAACAGGTGATTCAGACGGTTATTAGGAAGTTTTTTCAGATGGTAAAGATATCGTTTATTTATCCGTTTGCACCCTATGCAAACGTTATGCGTTTGTCTCATATGTTACTCGTGCGTTTCTTCGACCGACATGCGTGTCCTTGTACCAAAAATGGCAACCCCTCTTCAGTTTAAATCAAACAGACTTTCGCTTCATATTTCGTGCATTTAAAATAATCTCAGTCCCGAGATCTCAGAAGAACCATCTTTATCAAAGATGTATGTCAGTCAATTGAAGCTTTGTCTTTGAAAAATTTTCAATTATCAATTATTGCAATGAACATCCCCAACATGAGCGAGGACAATCTGTATTATAAGAAAATTTAGAATAAGATAGTTTAGAAGTAGAGAGATACATGCATTTCAGTATTTCGTTTTCTGCACTGTTCTTCTTTTTTAATTTATTTAGAAAACTTGCACATCTTGAACAATTGAAGACTACGTCACATACATTCTTCATAATAAAGTGAAATAATACGACTGACTGAAATATTTCAATATTTTAATTCTTTTCTAACCATAGCAATTAGATGAATAAATATTGCACTTTAATCTTGATTATAAAGATCTTTCTTTCGTAACGTAACAATCTTCCACGTGTGAAAACGATATTTGTAGATATAAGAATTATCTCGCAGCATTTCTTCGGAATGAGAAATAAGCTTCTGCCTTTCGATGTAAAATAAAATCCTTATCAAGAACCAAGTATACGACAAAAATAAAATTCGTATTGGTCAGAAATGATCAAACGACTGAACGAAGGTCAGTTTGAGATATAAGATCGAATTCCATTGAAATTATGCATCGGACGCATGCATGTCAGCTGCGTTTATACTGACACAATGGAATAGCATGTCTCTATTTCTCTATACATGATTTTCACATGTTGTGAAAATGCGAACAATTAAAAATTATAATGTATAACGCTTCGTCAATTTGACAAATAAAAAATTATTTACCAATAACAGAGATTCGGGGATTCCCTGAATTAAAAGATCGTAATATCTATAAAAAGACGTGTAATACTACATGTATATGCAAGTTTAAAACCGCAATTTTCAATATAAATGTCAAAAAAAAAAAAAAAAGTGTTCAATATCGCGCTATAACCCGACTCGTGGAGATTGAAGGATTAATAATTCTCCCTCGATGCGTTTCTGGATTCTTTCGCTCGCATGTTTCACGTTACATCATAAAGTGAGTCGAGTTGGAGCAGCTTGGAATTTTCTTCAATTAATAAACCTATCGAAATGAGCAATTCGTTTTTCACCTAGCAACCGGTTTCCTCGTGGCTGCGCGTTCACGGGTCGTCGTCGTGTTCGGGATACGGGGATCTATTTCGGGTAGGACGACCGCCGTCGTCTCGACGCACCGGTAGACGTCATTCTTCCGAGATGCGATCACCACGTACCAACGAACGCCGTCGTTATGTCTAAGAATGTACCAGCTGTCGGTACATGACTACATAGCAAACAAGTTCAAACAACGTTGCGCCGCTGTGAAATGCAAATATCGTAACTCGTCAAGGCTCTGCATATTATTATCTGCATAGATTACGAAAGATACGCGGACTATCCTTTTCTCATGCTGTACGGATTTTGACGAAGAGAATTCGTCTTGTCTCATCTTTGACTTAGAAATTGATTTAGAAACCGGAAATCCTCCGTTTCTTTTATTGTATGAATTTCTAGAAGGGAAGAATTTCTTTCTTAAATCTTGTTTTTGTCTGATTTAAAGAGCAAAGATCCTCTTGGTTACACAGAATATCTCTTTCCGTGTTGCATAAATTTTGAGAAAGAAACTTGTTGAATTTAAAAACCGGAAATAACATTGGTAACACTGGACGAGATTGGTAACAATGGCTTCTGACTGTGTTCAAATGCAAACGATATAAATTACGAGACATAGAATTTCGTTTATCTGAATATTAAATTCATGAAATTAACCAATCACTCGGCTCTCTAAACAATTATTGGTTAAGAAGATTTTTCATACGAATCACTACTCGAGTAAGAGAAATTTTTTTATCCTCCTCGTTATCTGTATTCTTTTTATTAATAACAGGAATCCACTGATTTTCACCTCAGTTTGTAATATTAAGAACTCTTTAATTCTCTCAGTTCTTTATTGTAGAAATTCACGATCGTTAATCGTCATTTGACAAAATTAACTGTGGCCATCGGTTGGCCAATAAACAAAGCTCGGACAAAGTTCGACCGCATTTCCTTTTGATGGTTAATTTAAGCGCATAATTTCCTTGTTCTTCTTTGTACGACGGACCAGCGGATGCACGTGTATACACGAAACACAGAGCGGTGGTTGTAACCACGCCTTTAGGTTCGCGGGGGGTCTGGCTACTGGCAGTACACATGGAACAAAGAAAAGGAAGAGAGGACTAAATATCACGCTGCTCGATTTCTGAGAACCGTTCCAGGAATTGATATTTTTAAACCGTTGCATTTAGGATCGTCTGTGAGCCCGACGTCACTGAACTGTCTGGTTCAAAAGTATGGCAAAAGTTTCCGACGCGATCGAAATCGCAATATTCTAGGATTGTTTTCTGTCAGGTGTATACTTCGAACGGTACATGCAGAATTTATCTCGACAATTGCACACAACGGAAGGATACGACGAGGGAAAAGAATTTTTCTATTCTTAGGAGATATCCGCCCCACTTGAAACTACACGTTCTTTCCTCTCCTTCCGTTTCACGGCGCGGCGCGGCGCGGCCAAAGGAAATCATCGATTTTATTTTACTTCTTTTCTCCGTCTTCTTTGCCCCGGTTGCATTAACTAGACGAACGGCGCGTTTGGATGAAATTAAATCGTGTTGGAGGCGATTGAAATCCACGGGAAAGCGTAGGAATTTTAAATTTTAACGAACGTGCGTGCTCTTCCTTATTGGCTACGTTGCGTTGCGAAAATTTTTTTAATGCACGAGAAAGTATGAGGTTGTAATATCATATTTCTGAAAAATAAATTTTTATAGATAAATAAAGTTTTCTTAGAAATGTGAATCCATTAATTAAAAACTATGACTTTTTACAGAAAAAATATTTCAAGATTCTGTCATATTTCTAATTAATCGTAAATATAATTTTTTATCTATAAAAGACGAGAAATTTCACCTGTAGCCTTCATACATGAGTTTAGAAATAGAATTGCTTTGTAACATGGCGGAAACGCCGAAACAATGTTGAGTATAGGACATTGGCGAGAGATCTGTTACTAAAATTAAATCGACGAAAGGCGATCCCCGGATAACATCATCCATTTTTGAAAAAAAATAAAAAAGAAAACACGAAAAACTGTCTAACACCACGCGTGAATACGAGACGGCGGAATGATTCAGTCTGTGGAAACGAAATAATTCGTGCGATCGCACGCGATTGTTGTAATTAATGAGCAACGATGCTAACGACAGGATGCGTCCGTTTGCATCCATTTCACTACAGATCCTGTCAATGAGTTCTCACGAGATGCGTTCATTTTATCCCTCTTGGGAATTACATTGTTTGTTGTGTCATACATGAATTTCGATATTGAAGGAAATTCTTCGAAATGTTTATCATTTTCTTTGTACAACTTTTAACTATTTTCCAACTTAAAAAATATTGAAATATTTTTATTTAGTCATATCGTTATTTCGTAATAAGTTTAATTGAAAGATAAATATATGGAAAATAGCATTAAAAGGCACTATTGGCCGCTTTCTAATTTTAAGATTTAAAAAAATTTTTAAATGTTGGTAAAAAGTAATAGACAACGATGGAAATTATATCATTGACTAAAACATATGCAAATAATGGAAAGTGAGATTACTGAATTACTTGAGATTACTTGAAACAATTATTCCACGGCACTCGAGGAATCTATAACCATTCCTGCCGGAAGAAGCAAAAGAGACGAGGTGTACCATGCTCTAATTTATAGAGTCCAATAAATTTCGAAGCTTTTCACTAGTGATGCATCTCTCCGCAGCTCTCGACCCTCACGAGTTGAACGAACTTGCCCGATCCGTGCACGGACCTCAACGACACCCTTGACACCTCAAACGCCACTTACTAATTCTCTTTGTACCCACGCACGCACGTGCCTGCAGGCTAATGCAATAACGCGGTCGGAACCTCTATCAGGGGCTTAGCCTTGCTAGCATGTGGTTTATGCGCGTGCTGTGCCCAGAAGGTGACGAGAACATACGTAAATTGCTACCGACGTTACTTCCTGGTTATATTTAGACTCACCTAACTGCAAGATCAGATTTCTTACGAGACGACCCCACGAGGAATCTGTGATAAATCAATTGGAATTGTTCAATCAAGCCGCATGTTCGCGAGCTATGAATCAATGACCTCCACTTGGTTCGCGAACGTATTTCTTGGAGATTGTCGGGATTATTTTCAGCTACAGATTTTTAGCATCTTGTATATTCAGCAACTACTTTTGTCAATTCCTTTATTAACAATCTTTTTTAATGCAACGAGTTGTGTAAAATTATTTGACTAGAAAGTGAATCGCGGAAAATTTTTTGAAGTAGAAAAAAATTTTTCTGATGTAAGGACATTATATAAAGTTAGTTATTTGGTTATTGTAAAAGAGAGTCACGTTTCAATAGAGGGTCTTCGATCAATGCCTTCCGATCGACTATCTAGCCAACTTTAGGGAAGAGAGTAAATATAGATCGTTCAGGTATCCCCTATTTCCAAAAGTTCCTCCCAACTTTCTTATCTTATTCTTTTTCATTTGATGCATTTCCTAAAATGGACGCGTCCCCTTATTTTCGAGGTTCCCCTATGGTAAACGTTAATGTGGGGCACGCGCGCCTGCAGCATGACAGACACGTGCGCGTCTGTGTATGAATTGTCAAAACTACTTGTGTCAGGCAACATCGAGCATCCGTCTCTAATCTGATGCGTTTCTGAGTTGGTATAATTAATATGAGTGCTTTAAAGGTTGTAAAACCAAGTGGAGGTTGATGTGTATGGAACGGATGTCGTATTTCATAACACTTCCCGTTTAAATATTCGATTCAAAAAAATAATGTCAAAGGTGTTCTTTGCATCTGATGCAACATAAGAAATCTTGATGATAAACAAGCAATTACTATTCAAATTATTCATCTTAAATTCTTTGATATTTCATAACACTACACAGAATGTTTAAATTAATCTACTTAATTTACTTAATTTACGATAATATTACTCAATTAGCTAATAAAGTTCAAATTAACTACATTTTTTATACTGCATTTGAATAAAAAGAAGTTTCTAATTAATATCGAATCTAAATTATAATTTACTTTAATAGTTATAAACCACATCCATATTAGTATCCTCAACATTATACAAAATCAAAATCTAATCGAATGCACCGTGAACGAGCGTTAATTCTATAAATCCTGCTTTTATTCTCAAATATCTCAAAACAACCTCTAGTAGGAATATCTTTATGGCACAATTAACTTGAAAATCCAACTTTATTATTTCTAATAAGTTAAGTAAAAAGAAATCACACTTGCGATTGGATTTCTAATGCAGAAGAGAAGCGTTCCGATTAGTTGTCCCAGATTTCGTACCGTAGTTCTTCCTGTCAACTTTTCGTCGAGTTCGCCGGTATTCTTATCGGGTCGTTTGTCATTTTTCTTCGAGAAGACAGGGAGGTCTAATGAGTGGAGCGAGCACGCGCCCACTAGAAGAATCAAGGGTATTAAGGCGCGAGTCTCCGACCTCCGGGTGCACGCAAGAGGGTGCCTACTAGTAGTAACTGTTGGCAGTCGACAAAAATAGCACCCCGATACCTACGGATGCAACGAGCATTACCATCGACAGTA
The DNA here is from genome assembly GCF_011392965.1 of Frieseomelitta varia. NCBI lineage: Eukaryota > Metazoa > Arthropoda > Insecta > Hymenoptera > Apidae > Frieseomelitta > Frieseomelitta varia. Next base: position 648,878 of record NW_025110249.1, read on the forward strand.
CGAGGGAGGAAGGGAAACGTCGGGATTTAGACGTGACGGCCGCCCTTCGGCGCGCAAAAGGGACGTTGTTCCACGTTTGAACGCAAGGGATCATCGCGCCTCGTAGAGGAAGCTCTATTTCCGGTCTGCATCCGAGGCCCTCGAGGTCTCGTGATTGTTCCCCCGATATCACGTTCGCGTGTTATAAAACGCTTGAAAAAATTTCTCTACTCTTTCAGTAAACACTCTTAATAAGCAAAAACTCGTATCCTCGGTTCCCCGAGATTCTCAATAGAAAATATGATAAATACAGTGGCTCGCTTCTCGTGGGAAATTGTCATGTATATGTTGTTTATTATGTAAGATATTTTCAATTTTTATCACTTTTTATTAAATGGGACACGACGGTCAATATTGCATCGATTAAATTCAATTGAACCAGTACTTTTGATCTCTGTGAAATAAATATTTGTATCAAATATCTTGTAGTTTCTCACTACAACAATAAAATAAATCGAAGTCCCCTGGAATTCTCAATACAAAGATGATAGATATTTATAATAAACATCACACATCAACTGAGCATGATCGGCTGATCGAAATTGAAAATTGATTGAGACTTCCTTGGGAATAATTCGTTTTGTGAATAGCGATCGGCCGAGTCATGCTTTGAATGAAAACAAACTAAGGAACGATCGTGCGTGTGCTTTTGGTGTTATGTTTAACAATGAGTCAACGCATAACAGCAGGTATAACAGATCTTCTGCGATTATTTCATTCTGACGTGGAAAGATTGAATGTAACGAAGGAATAGGTTGTTGTCTCTTTGTAGGAGAAAGAATTTTGAACAATTTTGAAGGAGAACAGAGAGAAACGTCTCCTTCGTAAATACGCTGAGAACGCGATCGAGCTCGGAATCTCGAAAAAAGGACTCACAGATGCATCTCCCTTTTTTCGTGCGAGCCGTGGTTGGAGCAGACGGAAGCTCGTCAGTTATGCACCTTAAACTCGGCGAAAAAGAGACTAATCGGCGGTGAGACTATCGGACAAAAGCTTACCGGTGTTTCAGCCTCGAAATAGCAGCGTCGGGACGTCGACTCTCGGCTATCTCGCGTTCCACGGAGCAACGACACTTTTCCTTCTTTCTCCTCTTCTTCGTTTTACTTCTCTTCAAGCTTTGCACTCGATCGTCGCGAGACGACCCTTACGAAGAATTTTCGCGTTAGGTTCATTTGAATAAAAATATATATATATATATATATATATATATATATATATATATATATAAAAATCTTCTCAATGTCCTTCTTCGATGTCTAAAGTTTAAAATAAATATTATAAATAAATTAGAAGGTAGATGGATCAGTTTATGTGCCGATCCGCCCCCGGTCCTCCATTCAGAGGAACACCGAACCAGTCGACGCGTTTTCAACGACTGCACCACGTTGCCCTCGTTCTCCTCGAGCTACGGCAAAGCTCTCGTTTGTCCAGAAGCTTTTTTTTCCTCCTCGCTTTCCCCACCAATCGGAGCTTTCCCCTACTATTTCCTCGCCTCAGGGTGGAAAGTGATGAAGGGAATTTCGATGGTGCTCTTCGTCATTCTTCCATGAATGCCATTCATCCAATCTCTAATCAATTTCTGAAGATATCTTCGATCTCGAAACGTTCATTTAGTTCGACGTTTAACTTAATCTGTATCAAATTTAGATAAATAACATAAATAATATTCGAGGTAGATTGAAACTTTCTTTTTTTACGGATACTTCCTTATTTTTAGGGAAGAATTTGAAGATGTGTTTGCTTGTGGAGTCGAAGTGACATTAAGGAAGATTGCCAACGAGCGGTGCATGTCTAACCATGACAGAAAAATTCACTTAAACACTTCGAGACCTACGGAACTTGTGCTTTGTGAAATTTATTTATGAATTTAATCAGATATTAATGATATTAATGATAGAGGAAGAGAAGATAATTTAGCATAAGACAGAGATCTCCGACAAATACTGTCAGCTATTTTTTCCAAGTTCTTTATCTTTGTCTTGTCGTGTTGCATATCCGCCGGAACTAGTGATGTATTTTTTTCAGTTTCGTCTGTCGTTAAGCCTCAGATTAGCATTCCTCCCTCTTCAAAGAAATATATTTCGAAACAACGAAAGAAGAAACTTTAAGTCTCTTCATTATTATTTTATTCTTTTACGTTAGTTTAATGAAGAACGAAATCTTTGATGTTGAAAAGCAAGATGATAGGATGACGAATACAATATAAAGTTATTCTTTTATTTGTTCCAATGTCGCTGAAAAAATGATATGATCATAGAGGAATCATGACTTTTAATACGATTATTTGAAATTACGTTCCTCGGATTATTTTAAAAAATTATATTTAACAAATATGCATATCAATAAAATTCTGCTTGTTTTTATACACCGGTCCCCAAGAGCCATACTTGTCGTTTTTGTTCGTCTGTTGTCGTTGTGATTGCTGTTGATAGCCCGACGACGTGCTTTTATCCTTCCTAAATACGTAAAATTAAAAAAAAAAAAAATACATTTGTAATATTAGTAAAGCACTGAGAAAAATAAATTACAAACATACTTGAAATTCTCGTACGGTCCTTTAATGGTAATATCGTTGATGTTAGTGTGCACCATTTTGATTTCTTTCGCTTCTTATGGAAAGTAACTACAATTCTTTTTCCTGCTTCTTTTCGCAACTAAAAAATTGGTGAATTTTTCTAAGAGCAGTATTCCTCGAAATTCCTTTGATGCTGTTAGATATTACTGCTAATATAGATTAAAAATTATTAACTCTGCTTTGAAGTTTTTTTTAACTTTTTTCAATATTTTTAGACACTTACTCTACGGTACGTGATGCAAGTGAACCAGAACTAGTAATTCTAGCCGATTTGCGACGTTACCACGTCGACTCCCTTTCCGAGTTCGTAGATTTTTTGCGAGCCTACAAAGAAAAGAACAGCGAAAGTTATTAATCATAGCTAAAAAGATCCTTTTTTATGTTATTTTTGCATAATTATGTTGATTAAATATTCAAATTATTATTTAATATTTAAAGTATACGTAAAAATTTAAAAAAAATGCATACATATTTTAAGGAAAATATGTATTTGCTTCTTTTCTCGAACTTCCATTTTGTATTGATCCACATCATCAAAAATAGGTAGAACATTAATTAACGGAAGAATAATTATGAAAACATTAATAAATAATAATCAATAGATAAATGATTCTCTCTCATATAAGGACAAAGTTCTTTGATTATGTGATTAATTAATTGTTTGTCAGTAGTTTTAATACTAGAAGCTAATGTACAATAATGAGTCTCTACTGTGCAATAAATTATTTTGTTTATTTCGTGCGATTCTCGACAATAAAATATCACAGTAGAATCGAAGTGCAAGTGAAAAACCAGTTTTCGTAAATTTGTACTTACCTAACGCTGGGTAAGAATGTTGGGGAGTTGCCTTGACAATCCAAGACTTTGCACCTCATCGACACATTAGGTCTTCTCGATTGCCACGAAATATTACCGCTGTTCTCGTTGATTTCAACTTTTTTCAAATTTCGACTGGAGCCAATAATTGTTCACTGTTTTAATAGCTCACTTAAGAAATTTTTCTGAGTACGAAACGTTTAAACAAGCGTTTAATTAAACGGACGAAGTCGTCAGGAAGACTGCAGGTTCTCTGGCGATTCCGTCGCCTCTTACATAGTCTGCGAGTGTCCCCTTCTTCGCAAATTGAACTCCAATATCGAAGTGGGGATCGATCTTGATTCTTCCCAATCATCAACGACGGAATTTTTAATAGATTTCACATCGTAGTAAACTTATTAATAATGTACATAAATTAGTAGATTCAGTTGTTATTCATACAGGAAAAAACTTATTCTTGGAATTTTTCTGGATCATGCGCAAACATGAATCAGATTTAATTTCAGACGATGCGATTATTTTGCAAGGAGAAATATCAAACTCTTAAAAAGAATAATATGTTTTTGTATCACGCGGGGAAACTTCGAGGAATTGTAAATGTAAAATGTAAAATGTTAGGACCATAATCCTTTTCGCCAATAAAAATATTATCATTTGGATCGTATTTAGTCGTAGGATCATTGTCATTCGTTCTAAAACAAACTGCAAGTTGTTTTTGGGCTTGGAAAAATTTCAGAAAGAGCTCTCGCATCTCCTGAACTAATTTTAGGGTGAAAAATGGGACACTTAATGGTCGTCAAGTGTTGCTAGTCGTCGTTACCATAAATCAACAGTACATCAATCTTTTACAGACCAACGTTGATCCATTCATGAAGCTATCCGCACAAGATAAATTTAATTATAGCTCATTCTTCTAATCCTTCTAATTAATGATTACCTAGTGATTATTACCGAGAATTAAAGTTGGCGGCAACACCCAGTTTGACGACATAAATTATACATTCAAGAAAAAATAAAAAATAACGCACGTAACTTGCATTTACATGAAAACTAGAATCTGATGCAACATTGATCCTTGGTGTCATCAGATTTGTTGCTTTCAAACCATCGAAATTTTTTGAATACGAATATCAATGAGAAAAAGCTTTGATTTCACATATTTTTATTTTAATTACTGATCTTTAATAATATGCAAATGTGAATTGTAATTGTAATGAATATGTTTTCGGAATAGCTAAATTTCAGGAAAGAAATTGCTGATACCAATTTCGAATCATCGATACTATTAAAACTATGTTCTGATGACGCCCTGAATGTTAAATATAATTTATCAAAAGTTATTCAACGGCAATAAGAATTATATTTTATAAATGTGTTATTTACAGATAAATAAAATATACAATTTATAAAACATAAATAAAATTTTACTCTGTATCCAAATCTTTTTTGAATTCAAAAATGATTCATATAAATTGATAAAAATAAATTTATGAAAATATTCTTATTTTATACATATCTATCTAGCTTCTACCGTGCTTGTTTGTTTTCCTGGATTCAGATTAATCAAACGATTTGAATTTTCTGCCAGTTCAGTGATGCTGACTCTACCACGTTGCCTGACAAATTTTGCCACAGCTTCGAGCTCCTCCTGAGATATGTAAATGAATTTTCCTCTATCATCAATAACTCCAGTTAAACTTTCACTTGCTTGTAAATCCTGAATTCTTTCTACTATACTTGTTGCCTTTAAGCCAAAGTGTGCTGCCAAATCTTCTAGAATTACAACTTTGTTTTGCTTAATGTATTGAATAAATTCTTGTAATAAATTTTCTTCGTCTTCATTGTCCTCCTGATCATAGCCTTCTTCTTCTACACTAAATGCTTGTTTCATTTTTAAATATTCTTCATATTCCTTCCTTTCCTTCTCTTCTCTTGCTTTCCTCTCTGCCTCCTCTTGCTTTAACTCTTCTGCTCGCTCTCTCTCAGATTGTTTATCTCTTTCCTCTTGAAGAAGTTGTTCTTTCTTCTTACGTTCTTCCCTTTCTTTTTCAGCAATTTCTCTTTGGGCTCTCTTTTCTGATTTAGCTGCCAATTTTGCTCTCTTTTTTGCACCCATTTTGAAATCAGGTGTGATTGGCTTTTCATCTGCCTCATCATTAGCTTCATTTCCAGATCCACTGTCATCTTCCTCGATTTGTTGGCTGATAGTTGCTTGCATACGACGTCTAGCATTTCTTTGACCCGCTGCTCGTCTTATTAGTCTACCTTGTGCAACTCTTTCAGCTAGATTCGTTGGTTTTTTCTTTGCTATAACACATTCGAAAAAAGAAACAGTTGATATTTTTTTTTTTAAATAATAAACATCCAAGGAGTTTAAATAATTGATCTATTTCTACTAAAAACATTTAAGTATTAATCCAATATTTACAAAAATTATCAAAACATCTGTATCAAAACAAATTTAAAGGTTAGGAATATATTTGGTTATTTTAGTAATAACATGAAAAAATTTTGCATAGAGACATACCGGATTTTTGACCTAAAAACACTGTAATACCGATAATCAGTGCAATAATTAAGACAGCGAAAGAAATTAATAAAGTAACGTCCATTTTTTGTTTTTTTATTTTATTATCCTAGGTCCTTTTCCGAAAGTAGATGTCGATAACACGCACTAGCGCCACGTACGTGAACTTCACCGTTGTTTTCGAAGGTGACGTGTGCTCTATTCGATAACCCACAGAATTTTGTTCATAGTTTTAAGTTTCGTCGTGCTGCTGAAAAGCATCGCATATAAGAAATCATGTTAAGACACAGCTGTGCATTTCTTATATTCTTGTGCATTTTCGAATATGGTACAGGACTTTATTTTCATATTGCTGAGACCGAGCGAAAATGTTTTATTGAAGAAATTCCAGATGAAACAACTGTTTTAGGTACGTCAAAATGTGTATGTCAATAGAAATGCAGTTAATTATTCGTTTTCATTGTAATTTTCATTAGAACTGTTTTTCCTATAGTGAATTACAAGGTTGAATTATATGATCCAAGAACTGGCGGATTTGCTCCTAGTAGTGCTGGTATGGGAATGCACGTGGAGGTTAGAGATCCAGATGATAAAATGATTCTCTCTAGAGTATACAGTTCAGAAGGAAAAATTTCATTCACTTCTCATGTACCTGGTGAACATGTAATTTGTTTGTACTCTAATAGTAGTTCTTGGTTCAGCGGTGCTCAATTGGTAAGCTATCTATGTAATAATGCAGAATAATTGTTTAAAGTATTCAATTGAAATAAATATATTCTATCATATAGAGAGTACATTTAGATATTCAAGTGGGTGAACATGCTATTGATTATGCTAATACAGCTCAGAAGGAAAAGTTCACTGAGTTACAGATGAGAATACGTCAGCTTCTTGATCATGTAGAACAAATAACAAAGGAACAAAATTACCAAAGGGTATACCATAGTTGATTTGTTTAACTTTTAATTATTCTGTTAAAGATTTGGAATATATTTACATATATATTTATATTTACATTGTTTGTTCATAGTACCGGGAAGAACGTTTCAGGCAAACATCTGAAAGCACACACCGCCGTGTATTCTGGTGGTCTTTTGCCCAATCTGTAATTTTATTGATCATGGGTGCATGGCAAATGAGACATCTGAAGAGCTTCTTTGAAGCAAAAAAACTAGTGTAAGATCAAAATTAATATTAGTCATTTTACAAAAATTTTACAATCACGGGAGATCTTCATTGTAATTTATTCAAAAAAAAAAAAAAAAAAGAAATGGACGCAAAGTAAATAACATGACATAATTCGCTTTCCATCATTTGTATGTACTACATCATACAGTTTACATGTATCTATAACTGTTTAATGCATCTGTAAGAAATCTGGTTTTGATTGTAATAAAACGCGATATATGGTGTGAATTTTGATTAAAATAAAATATTAATTTTCAAAAGAAGTTTTGTTCATTGTTTTCTCTTTTAAAAAATAAAATAAAAATGGTTGTAATTTAATAATGAAAGGTAGCCAATAAGTCAAACATACATGTGAACTCGCCTTTAACCACAGTCAGATCTGAGCGTGTAAACATGCATAGCGTATGATTATAGAAATATACACGTGTTGCAATTTAAGAAAAATTTTCTAAAAATAGTTTCAATAATTATAAATAATAATATATCTGTAATAGAAAATCTGATAAAAAAGAAGAAAAATTATCATGTTTTTATTACGCCAAATACTTCAACGCGGAATGCAACTGGCTCTCACGAGAGAACCTATAAATTTACGTCAGATTCCATCAATTTTAAAAGCAAAATTTACTGTTAATCTACACGACCGAATTTTTATTCGGATGAAGACGAATCTTAGTGAAATAGAGGAAGAGAACAAGGAAGAAGATTCTACAAAACACATTCTTGGCAAGATCTGTGGGAAATTGAAAGTGATGTTTACATGTAAAAAGTGTAATTATCGGAATGGGAAAATTATATCGAAATTAGCGTACGAAAAGGGAGTGGTTATAATTCGCTGCGATTGCTGTAAAAACAATCATTTAATTGCCGACAATCTCGGATGGTTCGAAGAATTAAAAAACAAGGGAAATATTGAAAAACTTATGGAGCAAAAAGGAGAGACTGTTCGAAAAATTCAAAATGATGTTGAAGGATATATTGAGGCTATTGCCAAAGAGGAATTTGAGTTGATTCGACACAATAAAGAAAGAGAACAACGTTTAATTGAAGAACAAAATAAAACACAGGATCAAAATAAAAAGATTAAATCTACGGAAGAATCGTAGAAAAAATTGTCTAGGTTAGGTTTTTATTAATTTTTATTTTTATGAAATAGCGATGAAAAAATATTTCAACGAATGTAAATACCACTAATTGTAGACTATGTATCTTTTTATTTTATGTATTCTTTATGCTATGTTAAACTTATAATTATGTAATCATATGTAGAAAAAGAATATCTGAAGTTTGGTTGATATAGAAAGACTTAAATATTTTTTGATCTTTTATGTTACAAACGTTAGAAAAAACAGTACCGTGCGTATGTATACTGTGTGTAAATAATACTTCTAATATATACAATTTGGTTAAAAATATATATCGTTGAATAAAATTCGTCAGATCTTATATGAAGTTCAGAAGACTTGCCTCTATTCAATATTTCAAATGTGCATGTAATCTTTGTTCATAAAAACGTGTTTGGATATTATAAGTTTAGTGTCAATAATTTTTAATTTCATTTATAGAAATGACAGATCTTGGCACATGCAGAACTATATATGGCAAGTTTTTAATTGAGAATATATCAAATATCAATTATGTACATATATATAATATATTTTGTTATAAAAATGTCTTTTTTAAAAATATGTGGAATAATTAAATCTTTTATAAATGTGTATATATAAAATATATAGTATTAAAAACAAAAGGAATGACTTATTGCTTTTTCTTTATAATGCATATATAAATTCTATATTTCAAAAAATTTCTATTGTTATAAACTTTAAATATCTCTGAAGGCACAACTTCTGCTGAACAACAGTGTTATGATAAAAAAACTATGAGTAATTAATTAACATTATTAATATTAATAATATTAAAAATCTCTAAGTACACCAAATGTTGGAATGACATGCAAATTTAATATTAAAATTTTGCTTGACTTTGTCATTAAATTATATTTTGCGATATAAGGCATTGTCTTTTTATAGCAATCAGTCATTTGCATTGAATATTTTCAGAAATATAATATTGATAAACTAATATTTAATATTCCTACACAATTGACAGTAATAAAGAAGACTAGTGTTTCTTAAACTAATCTTTATGCAGAACAAATGTCATCTGACTTCTGCACTTTTTATAATAGTATTATAAAGTATTAACACATTTAACTTTTTCATTATTCAGCGCAATAAAAAAGAACTTACCCTAGTCATATTGTAGACTAGTATTTTCTTATCATTTTTGAGAAGTAAAAATCTCTGGAGTAGAAATAATTAATATATTTGTGTAGTTGCTATTAAATGAAATTATTTTGAATCTCTTACACCCTTTTTGGTTTTGACACAATTGCATATTCACTATTATTAAAGACTTTATGCTTTGGACCCATATTACTGCTTGTAGATGCAGTATCAGAGTGATTTGTTTTCTTTCTAATAACACCATATCCAAGGTGGCTATCATCTGCTAATCTAACAGCAGACATATCCTCGACGATATCATAATTAGACCATGTAGTATTGGTATCGGCAGCAGAATTTAAAGATATATTCGAATGTGAATTTTGAGACGTGCTGCTAAAGTTTCCAAATTTAAATGTGCCTTTTTGATTAATTTTAGTCGCCGAGCCAAAATGCTCCAACTTATCATAATCAGATTCATCATTGGGTATATGATTCGATATATGGGTCGAAGTCACTGGACTGTCCGTAATACTAGACTTACTCTTTGACGAGCTTTGAGACGATATAATAGGCATCATTGTTTCGTACTGAAAATCATCCTCGTTTTCTTTGTCTTTATCATTATGCAATAACGAGTTTGATCTCTCTGTGTGATGTATATTGTCGATACCATGAGTTTTCCATGCATCATTTCTTACTTCTACTAGATCATAAGGATGTTTCTCTTCGTCATCTAATATCGAACTTCCTATCGTCTTTTGAGACATTTCTGGCGAATTATCACGATTTAATGCTTTGTATTCTCCACAAGCAGATAAGTCTGATAATTCAGCATCCACGTTTTTCTTGTCTAATAAGCTTGTGAAAACATATTTTCGCGGTGGTTTCGCAGGTTTCGGTTTACCAATAGACAAAGATGGCTTAGAAGATGAACTGGTATCTAAATTAGATGAAGAAGTCGACTGTTTCTGTGAATTTTGTGGTGAAAAATCAATATCAATTAAATTGGCAGAACTATTTGGAGAAGGGGGTAAGGCCGCTCTAGATCCAGCCTCCATTGATAATGCTGCATGATATTGAGCGTCATTACAGTCAATATTTGAGTTATTTTCCTCATTCATTAATTTTTTCATTGACCTCATCTTCGAGTACATACAACGAAAAATTTCTTGTTGACTACTGTGCTCCAAGCGGAAAGAACCTTCTCCAGATTCACATTTTCGTCCTGCTTCAAAAATAAATTTTCCATCTTTGTAACCATATCTCCTGATATAGCGATATGGCCAAGTGAACAGAACTACATCTCCATCCATTAATTTAATATCAACAGCAGCTACTACAAGTGTATAGTTTCTAGTTTCTAGACCACATCGTTTAGAAGCATCTGTCTCTACAACTTTTACAGAAAACACTCCTTCTCCACTGGTACAGTATAAATCGTTATTTTCCTCTATTGTCTGATTAGAAACACTATCTTTAAATGCTACTAACTGAAATGCAGTAATCCAATGACTCATATCAGATTCCGAATAACATCCAAAGTAGTGAATTCCTGACTTAGTCACAACCTGCGTGCAACAAAAATAAAGAAATGAATAGACATTCTACTGTTTGTAAAATCTCTCATTAAATATTTACTTACAGTAAATACATGTGACTGATTGCTAGGTGCTATTTTAATGCAAGCATCTAATGTGATGATACGAGGAGCATGTAACTGTAATATAGCTTCTTCTTGATTATCATAGATTTCTACTCGTTTGATCCCATAGTTACTAGTTCTGAACAGCTGACAGAATCTTTTGTGCCAAGATTTCTGCAAAAAACAAAAAAACAAACAGCATAAATCTCTCGAAATATAAATACTTCGATTTTAAAAGAAATGAAAGAAAGAAATTTCGTGCATTTGAAAAATCGCGTTGGTATGAATCAAGAATGACGTGTGCCAAGTTCGATTCAGTGTCGTTGCGTATGCTTGAAATGTCTGAAGCCATATCGTGCGAATTTTAGGTTAATCCATCACCGATGACGATCATCGATAACAAATGATTAATCGTTCAATATATTCATTTATTCAAACGATTTAAGTAAATGAAATCATTGGGAAAATCGATATGCCAATTAATCGTGAGAATTCGAAATACACGTTTATCCGTGGTAACATTAACCAACCTTGAGCTGGCCTAGCATTCCCTGCGGTGGTAACAGCAGGATCCCTTGTAACAGAGGTTCCTCGGGCTCCATCGTTTTTGCGAAACATCAGCAGCCTGGATCACGTATCGCTAGGAACGTGCCTTTGTTTCTCATATAATTTCGGAAAAGTGAATTTTTCCACTTTCACTCCCACTTTTTCCCGTCCGTGTTATTCCTCTCACTGGTTCGCCTCTGCTTTCGAACGGTGCTCTATCGTTTGCGATTAGTCTAACAGTTTTTTCAAACACATTCAACCCATCATAATGTACGGTGCTTGACATCTCACAAAAGCTTTGAGCCCGACGTTTTAACGTCGACTAGATTTCCCGAGAAGATTCGTCCGTTCCTATGTGTACGTGTTACGAATACATCGTACAAGATATAAACGTACACAGAATGTTACTACTGCCTTGCACGGTTTTTCCCGATGCATTTAGAGCCAACTGTCGAGTAATAGAGGCATCGTACGTACTCTGACCGTACGATGTCGCCCGAATTGTCACGAACGGACGTAGAAGCGCGAACTACTCACGAAAAATAACTCCCTCTTCGTTTTTCTTTCTCTATATCGTGCGTTTCGACTCGCTGATTTCTAACTTTTGTTTGCACTAAATTTTTTATCACGCGTCACACGTTATATCTAAGCTATTTCGTTTGATTTGACGTCTGGAATGCCAGAGTGTAATTAATGCGAATCAAGACGCGAGGTGATTTAAATCGTAAATTGTTTGCTTTCTTTCCTCACTTGGCCGTAGATAAGCATTGCGACACATCGACTTCCGTTCATAAGCGCACAATAATAATTGCACTTTTTTCTATTTTCAATTATTGCTTTTCTCATTACCAATATTTTGATGCGTATTGTAAAAATTAATTTTATAAAAGTAATAGAGAATAGAGTAATAAAGAATCTACGATTATTTTCCTTGATATGTAACATATAGTAGCGTGTATATGTTATCGGCGCAAAAAATGGAACAAAGAACGACACCGAACAAAAAGGAATTTGAAACGTTTCTGAAAAATAAAATCATCGAGCAATGGATGATTTTTCTCATTAGCAATGTCGACGCGTAGGTTTGAAATAATGCAACGCCATCAGGCTTTATCTCTGATTTCGCTATACGGAAGTGGTATACCAACCGATATGAAACAATACAATTGTCTCTTGGCTGTGACGAACGTGCGAGGTAATAATATTACTCGTTGTCAATGTCTTGCATACAAACGAATGGAAAGTGCTACTTCAAAATTAAATTTATCCCCCCAATTTATCCTACCTTTATCTCTATTTTCTTTTAGTGTCATTTTCGAAACTGTAATTTAGCACAATGTTAATCAGCCAGGAATGCGCTTCTCTTCTTATCGGAGTATTTAGATCTCTAAATATGTATATTTAATTCTTAAATTCATTATACGTTCATATGCTGAGGGCTCTTATTGTACGTATAGATATCGTCGACTCTTGGGAATGAAATATGATTTGTCGTTCTGATAAATTTTTCCGAGAATTTTATATTTAATATTGAAAAGCTTAGAACGAATTTCGCGATGAGTTTGATAGCACACGCAATCAGGCTAAACAATGTCTCGTTTCAATTTCACGGGGATTCGATCGTTCGGTGGTTAGTTATTAAAGAACTGACCTTTCTTGCGATTCGCGGTGTATCGAATTGCATTAGACCTGCTCGGCACACGGGCCGTGATCGCGATCAGTTCGGCTTGTAATAACGAGTCGGCCAACTAATGAAGTGATACATTATTCACTGGTGTCTTTGGTTATATATTGTACGAGAAATACGACTGGTGTCTTTGGTTATATATTGTACGAGCAATACGACGTGCTGTTATTTCAGTTTGTCAATAGAAATGATATCGGTTCTGTTGCTCCTCTGGTGTGTTACTCATGGGAACTGTTACAACGATTTTCCATCTTTGATTGCCAAGAACGCCACTATGGGTACGAGTGATTTCTCTCCTCTTAAAATAAGAAGAAAAAAGAGAAAAGAGAAATGCAAAAATTGCTCTTCTTTCGAGTGACATTATCCTTAGGAAGAAATATAATCGAATCAAGTTCAGTGAAATAGAATTTTTTTAAACAGCGGTCATCATCGACAAAAGCCTCTTTGCTACCAAAGACGAGTACCGAAATGTCACAGGGATGATGCACAATTTAATCGCAGACATCGTGAGAAAGGAGATGCAGATAGGTGGCATAGTTGTTCATATTTTTCGCGATACGAATGTCAATCTACGGCAAGGTAAACTCTTTGTTTTCAAATATGATCAATTACCATTTCGGGTGCTCATTAACTTTCATTGTTACTCAATCACCATAAGACTACACAATCCTTCTATCTGTCGCCACTTGCTATTTAACATGGCATCTGCACGAGGATGCACGAAAGGAAGAATTGATACATTTTGCTATAACAGGTACCATGCTATTTTTTAGACATACTAACTTAGAAAAACCTTGGATAATAAAACATTATTCTAAATAACTTAAGTATATCATTTCAAGATCCAGATTGTCCCCGAATCCCAGACACGGATGGCATGAGCATGCCACTGATCGTGCCAGGAAACGAATTGTCACAGATTTTTCTCGACTTAAGGATGATGAAAATTCTAACCTGGAACATGATAAATATCCTCCACGACGACACGTTCGGTAATAAGAGCGACTCGATAGTAACCGCGATAACGGCACACAGATCCTTTCATCTAATCCTGTTTGTATTTCTAATCCGGATCGTTTCAGACAGAGACACGATCAGCAGAGTAATGAAAGCCATCTCGGACAGGCTACCGAACAAACAATTGAACATAATCTCCAGGTCGATTTTCACGCTGAAACACGATGCTACGAAGAGCGAGAGAAGAAATTCGGTGAAGAAGGTATTGGACGATTTCCACGTGGAACAACTAGGACATTGTTTCTTGGTTATTGCTACTATCGATATGGTTGCTGACGTGATGAGTGTGGTGAGATATAAAGTATACAATTTTATATATAGATGTTAATTTGTTTCTTACAAAACATTGTAGATCTTTTCTTTTCTGCGTGAATCTATGCATTATCTTTCTTCAACTCTTTCATAGTGAAATAGCTTTTTGAAAATAAATATTACTGGTTTCGAGAATTGGTCTGGAGGAATTTCTTAGATTGGGATTTTTTTGAAGGCGAGATCCTTGAAGATGGTCCGTCCAGACAGTCAGTGGTTGTATGTGATCACCGACAGCGCGATGCAGAATCGGACTAACATGACAGCATACGTTGATTTATTGGCAGAAGGAGGAAACGTAGCCTTCATGTACAACGTGACTAATTCCAGCGATTATTGCAAAGTAATGATTGGTATTTTCAGATAATCAAGTGCTGAAATTGCACCAATTATTGCTCAATATAACACAAACGAGTTACGAGTTTACAATCTAATAATATTAAGAAATAACTTTTTCTAAAAAAGAAATTAAGCAAGTCTTGTGGAAAGTTTCTTTCATATATGATAAACAGATTTCTGTTTTAGGTTGACTTGATGTGTTACGTGCAGGAATTGATCCAAGCACTGGCAAAAGCTCTGGAATACTCCTTAGAGAACGAGATCAATCTGTTCAAGAGGATCGAAGAGGAGAACTTCCAGATGATCAGGCTGACGAAGCGCGAGAGGCGAACCGAACTCCTGAAGAACGTGAGAGTCAGTAAATTGTACGCAAACTTAAAACGAAACGTGCTTCAACCGAACTAAAATCGAAATTGTGTTTCCGTCAGATACTCCTCTCTCAAAAAATGTTGGCTTCAAAAGGTATCTGCGCGCGATGCTTGTTATGGAGATTCTCCTCGTCTATAACTTGGGGAAATTTCTTTTCTCATGGTAAAAATGTGGCACACCTGTTAGATATAGGCGTATGGACACCTGATTTTGGCGTGAATCTGACCGACATGATTTTCCCTCATATCGCGCATGGATTCAGGGGCATTAATTTACCAATCGCGAGTTATCACGTGAGCAAATGATTATTAATAATTTTCCAATTTATTAACTTTCACTCTTTCCAGAAAAGAATTTTTGGAATTACACTTTAGAAAGAGAAGTTAATTTTAGAAATTACCTATATGGATAGACTATTCATTTTTCTAACTTAGTCCTTTTACTCTTCAAGATAAATTTAGCAATAACAACTTTAACAATTGTAATGATCTCCCAACTTTTTCATTCAATACAAAGTTAAGCTGAAATAATATTTGTTGAATTATTACCTGAAAAGTAACGTTAATTTGTCAAGCTTTCGCTGGAATATTTTACATTTCAACTTCAAGCTACATAATCGAGTATATTATTTTAGAATCCACCGTGGCAGATAATTTCCCTGAGTAAAACAGGACAAAAAGTGTATGAAGGATTGGTATTCGACGCTATCAACTACCTAAGCTCGAAATTGAACTTCTCTTACGCGGTGATTACGCCGGAAGTGACTCGAAGTATAAACTCTTGGAATACTTCTCGGTTCGCCAAGCTTGGCGAGGTGAGAATTTCCATTCGCCGTACCTTTTCTATCATCTCCATCGTCTGTTAATCAATTCTCTTCTTAGAAAATTAATGAAATGACCATGTCGGCTACGAGGAGAGTGCCGAAGGAAGTGATCGATTTGGTACGAGAGAAGAAGGTTCTTCTAGCTGCTTGCGCGGTCACCGTAAACGAACAGGAGAAAGGCACAGTTAATTTTACTGTACCCATTTTCGTACAGATATATAGTTTTCTAACTTCCAGGCCCAGACAATTATCTAGAGCTCTTTTGTTTGCCTCACCATTTACCGAAGAGGTTTGTGCCTTGTAGAACTTGTTCAAATAATTATAATAAATCTTTAGACAATACGGATAATCCCCGAATACAGTCAGATTCTCTTTAATTAATCGTTTAATCAAAATTGTTAATTTTATTCATTGGAGAAGGAAAAATTAATTTTCCTCAATCTTTTTGAGTAAATTATTCTCAAATTATTACACGTTAGAGTTATCTGTAACTAAATAGCTGGAAGATAAAATCGGAGCGAAGCAAACGTCGTATTTACATGCGATATTACCGAATATTAGTTTCTTAATAGTTTCTTACAAGATTTCTCACAGTGACAGAAACGAATTGACGTAGTTACGCAAAGATCGCAGAGAGATACCTCGATGCTCGTTCTAAAAGCGTTCGTTAATGTTTCGACATTCCGCTGCGTAATAGCGCATAATGACATGAACTATAAAGATTGTCGTCGTTCGGTTCGGTATGTTCCGTGCTGGCATTCCCCTGCCTAACGTTCCGACTGCCTTTTAGACGTGGGCCTGTCTGGCCGCATCCATTATCATAATGGGTCCGATCTTGTACCTGGTTCACAAGTACAGCCCGTACAGCATCAGGACCTCGGGCCTCAACTCCTCGTGGCAGTGTGTGTGGTACGTGTACGGTGCGCTTCTTCAACAAGGTACGATTTTACTATTGTCCCGTAAATCGCTTCTATTTCTCGCACGTTCACGCGATGTAAGTTTCCTGCTAGTTTTATTCACCGCTGATTTTATTACTCCCTCGGTGATTTTATAACGGGGTCGAATTTTTCTGTACTTATTGTATTCAAATTTTATTTGACTCAGGATATTATTTGAATATTTGTGGTACCTGAAATGTGACGTTTCGTCCATGAGAAGATAAGGTTTCAACTCAAGTTACGGCTTGGGCAAACTTCTTTTTGTTACTCGTGCTTGTACGAACAATGCTGTTATCTGCTCTTATTTACTATTAAGATTTATTAATTATTGATCTGTGTTATTAGTTTTCTTTCTTGTGTGATTTGAATGAAGATAGAACTCTATATTACTTTTTGAAATTAATGTAAAAATTGTTTTAATCATTGATCATACTATTCTACGCACAATTGTGACTTTGAAACTAAATTATTATACAGTCTTTGTAGTGTACTCTTTATATTTCTTAAGGTCAGTCATTTTTTTTAATCTTGAAAATACAAATAATTTGATTAAATAAAATATCATAAATTACTGATTAAAAGTTGATTTAGAGTAGATTTTCAAAGTTGTTTTTCTCGAATAAAAGTGGAAAATACGATAGATAGATAATCACTGTCAGAATAATCAACACCTTGATAATTTTATATGTATCTAAATTCTTCGCATTCTTGTACGGCAGTCAAACGCCTGCCTCCATCCTCTCTCTTTAAAATTCACCGAGCAAAATATACCTCCTACAAAAGAAAATCGCACGCCATCAAGAGAAAAGTAAAAGAGCAAAAGAAAAAAATCCACGAAATTCCAGGAGGAATGTATCTGCCGCACTGTGACAGCGCTCGTTTGCTGATCGGTATCTGGTGGTTGATCGTGATGGTCCTGGTAGCGACTTACTCCGGAAGTCTGGTCGCCTTTCTCACTTTTCCACGAATAGACACGGTCCTAACCGTGGATGATCTGATCGCGCGTAAAGACAGGATCACTTGGGGCTTTCCGAACGGTAGTTTTCTCGAGACGTATCTGCAGAACGCCGAGGAGCCTAAGTACCATATTTTACTGTCGCGCGCCAGGAGACACAACGACACGGAGGATGAGAAACTGCTGGAACGTATAAAGGAAGGGAAGCATGCTCTGATCGACTGGAGGAGTTCCCTCAGGTATCGTTTGTGTCAATATCACCCGGAATTCCGTGGAAATTAACGGGTCCGTGAACTAGGTTCTTGATGAGGAAGGATTTGTTGCTGACCGGAGGCTGCCATTTTTCTCTGAGTACAGACGAGTTTCTCGACGAGCCTATTGCCATGATCATTCCACACGACAGCCCTTATTTACCTGTCATTAATGCGGAGTAAGTTGCGAGGGAACTTCTGAAGAATCAGAGTCAATAATTAGTTGGAGTAGCGGTTTGGAATATAAAGTGGGATATGTTAGAACGATGAAAATTAAATAACAAAATCTGAATAATATTAATTGGACAATATTTATTTCTATACAGAGTTATGTCTTTTATTTTCTTTAAATTATTATTTTTTTTTATCTAAAAAAAAAAAAAAAAAATTGGATAATTTCGGACAATTACGATTGTAACTCATAATTTTCGAGTCTATCGAGTTGGATTTTAAACTTTAAATTACAATTCATTTGTACTCTTTTAAATATAAGATAAGGTTTGTTCAAGCATATCCCATTGTAATTTTATTTATTCTACACATTAAAATTATTTGAACGAAATGGGATCTTGACAACGTAGGTTGCATCGAATGCTGGAGTCTGGAATGATGAACAAATGGATCTCCGAGAGGATGCCGATGAAAGACAAGTGCTGGGAAGTGCCAGGAAGCAATCAGGCGGTGAACAAACGAAAAGTGAACGTTGCCGATATGCAAGGAATATTTTTCGTATTGTTCATGGGTATTGTCTTTCAAATCCATCTCCCGAGATTTCATCAACATTCTAATTAAAGAATTTCTTCATTATTTTAGGCGTCACGTTGGGTTTCCTCTTTCTCTTCTGCGAGTGTTATTGTCACAGACGCAAGATTGCCAAGGAACGGAAATTGATACGTCCCTTCGTTTCGTAAATCTTACGCAAGACATCTTATGCATACGTATCAGGATGAAACGAAATACAGGGACAAAATTGAAAATTCGACCAGAAATGGTCTTTGCTTAAGAATCTGGAAGAGCAAAGGCAAGTTTTGTTCGTTGTTAAAAAAATAGCAATACAATTTATATTTTTTCGTTCCACCCTAACGTGTCGTACAATATAGTTATCACAAATTTTTTCTTCTCTATTCATCAGTATTTTAACACAGACTACACACGATTTCTCTTTGAAAAAAGAAAAAAAAGAAGAAATCCACGCAACGTACGTGTAACCGTTCTTTCTATATTTTTCTATTCATAATTATCACTTAATCCTTTCTCTTCGTTGAATCGACAAAAAAGCACGCTTGGTACCAGCCGACGTAACCGGAACAACACCTAAAAGTCTTCGCTCGATCTAAGCTGGCGATTTTTTCGAATTTTTTTTTTTTTTTGTCGAACGAAAAGGAATCACAAACGTGAAAGAGAATCGAGAAATGTCCAAATGCTGGTCCATTTCTACCGACAATTCGCGTGGCCGAGCGGGCGCGAAATGATTCTCGCCAATGAAATAGCGAGCAATGGCCCGCGGACATTCGCAAGCCATTACAATTACCATCACGAACGTCTAATTTGCGGGTAATGGTCGGCACCGGATATTGCGTGGATATCCACGCAACGTTCGAAGTCGAAAACGTTCGGCTCTTTCCATGATTGGCGTTTAAGGCATCCTTTTTCATCGTTCGTTGCACGAGAACCGTTTCGTGGAGCATACTATCCGAGGGAAGATTAATCTGAGAAAAATAATAACTGGTAACGGTGATTCTATTCTGCACTGTATAACCAATAAAAATTCGTTTAGAATTAGTAATCAGAGAGAGAGAGAGAGAGAAAGCATTCGTTTACTCGTATGGTAAAAATTTCTGCTTGAAATTACGTAAGAAGACGAAAATGAAACGGAAATTTGTCGTCTAAAATCAAGAAGATGGACACGGTTACTGTTTGTGCGGATATTTCGACGATTCGTTCATTGTTTCGTTGAGTCGTTAATTTTACTTGGAAGACTTCGCGCCTAACAAGGTTTATTGCATTGTGAACAGTAACAACCGCAGCATTGAGCAAGACTTATGACGCGTATGATTCAGTTGTTCCCTATTACGTTACGCTGGAAGTTGCCACAACTAGTTACTTTATTAAGATCATACTCGAAGAAGAATGGAAGTTGCAAGTGTGCGAACGCGGGAATGAAGAAAGGTCAGGTTCTATGTGTTACACGTCTTCGAGTATGTTTGTTCGTGATCTTTGGTAATCTTCGTAGATGGTTATTTTTATAAATTTTTTAAATGAATTTTTCTTTATTTAGAGACGAGTAAACATTGTCACAATTTCCACTCTTAGGTACCTCGGAACTTTACCAGAAAATTTAATATATTTCTACTATATTTTATTATAAAGTAAAGATTGTTTACCATTTATGATTTTGACAAGAAGAATAGAGATTGTTACAAATAAGTTGCGTGGTAATGCTGTAATATCACAATAAAATTTCACAGTAATGAAATTTCACCAAATTGAAACAGAAATCTTTTATATTCCACTGCTCGTGCAATTGCTATTAATTTTGCACAAACATTCAAACTTATATCCAAAAAAACCTGTAATCAGCTTGACAATAAAATTATAACTATCCTACAGAACTAAAATTGAACTTTAAAAGGATTGAACAGTATAAAACGTACAATTATATAATTCTCGAATAATTATAGAGAATTAAATTTTAACAAACTTCTCAATCTCATTTGAATTTCACCATTAAATTTCCACAAACTTACGAATTGCAGACCTGTAACAAACTTTCAAGCAACAAATCTATCAATAAAAAGTTTAACTCCTCCCAAATATAATTTCTACCAACGTTAATGTAATTTCTTCAAAAATATGATGCCCTGAAATGATTAAGCAATATAAATATACATAACAATATAAATATACAATATAAATATACAATACAAATATACATACAATTATATAATTCTCAAATGATCATAGAAGATTAAATTAATTGAACTTTTCACCGTTCGTACAATCGCCATTAAATTTCTATAAAATTCACGAATCTCAAACACCTCCAACAAATCTATGAATAAAAATTTAATTTCGCCCAAATATAATATTTCTATCGATGAAAGTATAATTTCTCCAAAAAATATCCTGAAACGATCGAACGAAACGGAACGCTACAAAACAATTGTACCATCACAGAGAAGAAAGAGAGAGTTAAATTAACTAATCTTGGCGAATTCCCAACTAAATCCCCCAATTCCATTAAATTTTCATCAACATCGCGAGTCCTGCGGATCCCAAATATCCATAACAAGCTTCGCAGAAACGAATGTCGGCCACGTGTCACTGAATAATTCCGAATAATTCTCCTTCTCATTCGTCGTTTTACTCCTACTACCACCAGCTTGGCATCCTCCGGGGAAGCTGCCTCCGCGATGGGGAAAGGGGAGGGACGAGCGCGCAATATGACGGCGTACATAGACACGGGTTTATCTACCTGACGACCTTGCCGTTTAAAAAATCGCCGAGCTGGCCGGCAGAGGCTCGAGCGGGCGGCGTGCACCATCCGCGAGCCAGTTCCGACGTAGAGAGCGGACGACTAAGACTAATCCTAATAGAGCTGCGCCTGCCGGCCCACGTTTTCGCGCCACCGTGTCGCGATTCCTTTTCGCAGATCGAGAGAGAATCTCCGCGAGGAGACCCGGTTGTCCATGCTTCTCGCCAGTTGGGCCGTGCACCTCGTCCGCCAGTGATTCAGCAACCAGTCGCGATTAATATGGGCGCCTGGATGTCCTGGCTGATCCTGCTGCAGCGTACGTATCGCACACTTGAGCTCTTTTCCTTTTACCCTCTGCGGCGATTTGCTGCTCGATTCGCTTGGAAACACGGTACTTTTTACTAGTCGCGTGGCTTTATTCTAAATATGGGATACACTCGGCCTTGGGCAAATATAGTTACACGCCGATTAAAGTTGAGAAAGTTATCAAATTTCTGCGTGTATCGTATAAAATTGTTTGAAACGTTTCGGCGTTGCAGCGAAACACGCGTCATGGTCATATTGTAAAACTGTTTTCTATATAAAAAAGTTATTATAAAAGTTATTCGTATATAATTGTGCGTATTTAACGAACAATTCATATCACACATAGTACAGTTTCGCTGGATTTTGACTGTTTAAATACTTTCGTGACCTCTGTGAAATATTGTACACAACTACTTGTATTAAACATCTCGTAATTATCCGTCAATAGTCCTCAACTTGAGAGTTAGTTTAATCAACCTTCCTCGAGGTTCGATGATTTTTCATTGAAAATATTCTCGGACAGTGTCGCCTGTGTTCGTCTACGGCTACGACAACGTGGGATTCGACGGCTGGTATCAACCGGTTCCGCATCGGCCGGTCGACATCATCACGGACGTTATTAACGACCTAGGCGTGCGGATTCTGCAGCAGTACACGGCTCACGGGAACGTTGCATTCTCGCCGACGGGGGTTGGCTTCGTCCTGGCCGCGCTCTACGAGGGCTCGGCTGGCAGAGGAAGACAGCAGATCGCCGATGCTCTCGGTCTGCCGCGAGATCGGGACATCACCAGGATCGGTTTTCGCGATATCCATCGCAGATTAAGGGTAACAATTATCCTCTGGTCGTCTCTGATTCTCGTTAATCCCTCAAGACTATCATTACAGCGTATAATACGTTCTTACGAACTGTCATTTCGACGAATAAAATGCACGTGTATGCATGTACATACGTAGATCATAGGAGGGAAATCTGATTTTTCTTATTTTATCACTGGAAAGCAGCACCTTGATACGATAATTAAAAACGAAAAGAATTTGTCAGACTTAATAGTTTAAGTTTCGTAAGCAACAAGTATAGTACAGTACTAAGAACAGTATTACGTATTTTCTCGTGTGCTCTTACGTATATTTCTTACTTCAAACAAATCTGTGCATCTAGTTTCTCTTCTTTAAGTAGCAGTTTCTCTCTTGGTCGATCGCTCTTTTCGAACAAGTTTCGCAAGTTTCGACGATTAAACATCCGTGACGAGGGGAGGAGGGCCCGTAACAGTAATTATTTCTGCATTTCAAAGACGTATCTGAACGCGGATGGATTCCTCGGTGGTTTGACGCTCAATCACGAGAACACGAAACTGAGGCCGGAATATGAAGACGTTCTGAGGTTCTACGGGTTCGATCTGTCCATCCCTGAGGAAGGAATCAACGAAACTACTTCCGTGCCAGAAACAACCAGTGTCGTGGCTCCCGAACAACCGACGACTGAAGCAAGAACGCCGATTTCTGACGAAACTACCACGCAAAGTGCCACTACGGTAAGAACTGTGCAGACTTCCAAGACCGCTAGTGACGTGCCAATGTCTACCACTGCCTCGGCGGAGCTTCTTGGAACGACGTTAAGCACCGTGGATGAGCAAGATAGATTGACAGAAACTATTCCTGCTAGCACTGTTCTAATGGGCGATACAGAAACTACCACCTTGCCTAGTTCAGTTACGACCTTATCTACCGAAACAATAACTAGATCTACGAGCACGGGCACCCTATCTAGTTCAATTACAACTTCATCCACCGAGACTACTCCTGCCACAAGCGAAGCATCTGAAACGTCGCAGACAACCATTGCAAATTCTGTTCAACTTACGACGACAGTCACTTCGATGCCAGATATTCAATCGTCAAACACCGAAGAGACATTAAACGTCCCATCAACTACTATTATAAATACATCTACTTCAAGTTCAATTCCAGAGATACCTTCCACGTTAACCGAAGGGGATACAGAATCGACTAGTCAGACGACCGTTTCTCCTGATCAGCCCATCGAAACTACGACCATCGCAGTGTCCGTTTCAGAGACAACGGCCGCGCCGACAGACTCGTCAACACCGAGTACGGGAACTATCGTCGTCGTCGGGTCAGAAGCATCAGCAGCCAATGTCACTGAAGCTTCAACGAGTTCGATGATCCCGGCTCGGACGTCGTCCACGGATGGACCACCTGCCGATGAGAATACCGTTTCAACGGACTCGAATAATCAGTCTATTTCGAACGAGATAGGATCTACCGATTTGCCACTCACGACCGTAGGTGAAACCGGGATTGGACAGCTGACCACTGTACCCTCCAGCCCGATGATGAATCGAAGGAAACGTAGCGACAGGAGCCCGAGGGGATTCTTCTCTAGTTACCCAGGTGGAATGTTGTGTTTTTACTTTTTATTCTTCTTTCTTTCGTTATTCGTTTTTTTTTTGTTTTTTTCTCTTTCTATGGCTCTTTTATGAGTTGATTGCTCGACGGATAGGATACGGTTTTATAGAGGATGATTAAGACGAACGAGCAGAGGATCCTGGTTAGAGCGCCGACGAAGTTGGTTGATTTATCATATTAGCATCCGTGAAAAATAAAATAGGCAAATGGGAATTGGAAATTGCGCGAATTACGGTTTGTCGATTTGTTTCTCTATTTTTGTAGAAAATACCAAATATCCCTTTATAATTATATAAAGATGAGTCTGTATTTAAGTCTACACTTGTTAATTTCTTTTTATCACTATTTTTTTCATACCACTTGGTGGTTGAAAGAAGATATTTTAAAAAGCAATTTATGGAGGATTATTCTTCGATTTTTTGATTGAATTATTTACTTTTTGCCTATTAATTTCGAAAAAATTTCTACAACTTCTCGATGTATAGAATTTTTCTACTATTCTGTTTTCTGAATTTCAGACGAAGGAATTTGGATGCAAGACCTAGGCATCTGGAAGCCCTATTCCACGACTTTGAACGAGGCATCCGTCAGAGACTCGACGGAGATATCATTCCTAGTAAATGGCTGCGACGTCTCCTCTGTTACGGCTTCCAGATACTTCGCAGTTCTACCTTTTGCCTATTTCCCATCGCTGCACGCCGTTGCCCTCGAGTTTCCGCTTGATGTAAGAGCCGTGCTTTTGCCCCGTGAAAAACTCTCAAAAAGCATATTCTTCCATTATTATAATTGCCTCTTCCTCATGGCCAATCTTTTTATATTTTTTTAATACCAATAATTATTAATTCTCTTTCGTATTGTAAATTTTATATTTTTTTTAATATCAATAATTATCAATTCTCTTTCGTATTATAAATATCTCGTAAAAATTTAACCTATTTTATCGTTATCAAATTTATCGTTATCATAGAAGAGAATCTATTAGTAACTTGTAACTTGTGACACTGATGATAGCGCAATTTCATATTTTGAGAAGAAGTAGAAACCTTTTTTCGAAATACTATGATAAGTAACCTCCTTTCGATAATTCATATATTTCCACATATTGCGTGCGTTCTGCGATTTTCTGTATCCTTCAATTTTCTACAAATCTATAAAGATACAACAGCTTAATTGCGCAAGTGGCCTCTGTGGGCCATCAAAGAGTTATCAAATAATTCTTCTACCAAATTACAGATTGTTTCTAAATCGTCGTTCCAGGATCCAAGGTACAACATTCTGCTCATGATGGCGACAGACAGAAGGGACACGTATCGTCTGGCGAGAGATCTCGGCGGGAAGTCGTTGAGACTACTGCGGAAACAGTTACAGGCTACTTGGGTCAGGGCCACCATACCGTCCTTCATGTTACGCGGTTTTGTCACTTTGACGTCCTTCCTCCAAAGGGTACGAAGCATAATTTCGTCGCGAAAAGAATCCTAAACGGCCAGAACACAGCCGTCTCCTTTTGTCTCGTTCGAGCGAACGAAGTTTTCAACGGTTCTAGAGGAGGGAATGGTTCTCGAAACTTGGCCGAATCGTGCTTGCCGGTGTTCGCCGCTCGATATTTTGCCATTAGTCGCGGCCATTAAGCGCCTAATTACTTAATCGCGTTAGTCTAGAGATCTTGAGTGCACTTTCCGTTTCTCGTCACGGCTGTATTCCGCGAGGCAGGCTGATCGGCAACACGTGGCCTCCTTGACGACGCGTAATTCACGACACGATTCGAAACACAGCGAACGGCGAAAAAACGCGAATTGTTTAATAGACGTAATTCGGCACCGTTTCTAGCTCGCCAGTTTTACGACCGATTTCGCTGCTATTTCACCGTTTTCGCTGGCTTTAATGCCACTTAGAATAGACCCAAGTTCAACTCGAGCCGATTCGAGTCTTGAGACTGGAGGTCTTTTGTTTTATCGAACGTTCGAGGGTTATTTAGAATCGTTGTTTGACTTTTCTTAACGACTTTGTATTTTATTACTTGGTAATCATTATCTAGTCATTATTTAACCGCACTTCTTTTCATTATTCGATACTTTGGCATTTTCGATAATTTGTTTTATTATATTTTATTGTTCATTCATTTGTATTCTTTGAATTTTATTACTTTCGACGATTTCGATCGATCGACGAATAATTTTTTTTTGTCAGTTATTCTACTATTTCGTTTTCAGTTGGGAATTTTGGACGTGTTCGAGCCGAGAACAGCAGACCTCTCTCCAATGACGCCAGATCTTGGTGTGTATGCCAGAGACGTGCAGCAGAGCATCGGCGTGAACATCAGAAACTATATGAAACCAGACAGGACCCACTCTCGTGAGTCGACTTACCGCCCTACCGATCCTCCATTGATCGTTCTACTTCGTCGGGACTATTACCGATACTATCATCCAGGTTTCTGCTCTGTGCTTTTTACATTCTACTGCACTCCCCCTCTATTTCCCTCACAACGTCAACCTCCGAAAGTTACGTGATTGTATCGAATTTTTCACATGACCTAGTATTCTCTTGTTACAGTTAAAAATCGAAGTCTGAACTTTTATATGAAATTTAGAATTTTTATATCAACGTTACTATAAAACTCCTCTCCCAGAAAATTTGGAATTTTATGAAAAAAAAAAAATTATCATAGTTTAGAATCTTTACAGATGATACTGAATTTTTATCTCAGTGTTGCTAAAAGTCTCTCACAAAAATTCGGAATAAAATTTTTTATTTTTGAAATTTTGTGGGAAAAATTTTTTTTCACGAGATCTCGAGTTTGCAAAAAATTCGCAAATTTTCCACAAACTTTCTTCTCCTTCTGTAAAATAAAATCAAAGTCCTTCCGAGCTCTTGCGATTTTTACTGGAGAATATTTATGTCCGTTTAAAGGATGTCGAGTTTCTCGTGTATGGAAAAAAAGGAAGAGGATATCTCGGATTACCGTAAAGAGAGGAAGCGATCAGCGATTGGTAAGATTCGATCAAGTAATCGCCGTGACGCAATATCCACGGGTGAAATTGCGATTCTTTGGCGCATGTCGAACGCGACGTCGATGTACGCTCGGCGAGCAAGTGTCTGACGATGCCTGACTGTTACTACTGGCGCGTGTCTGATCAATTCCCTTTCCTCTTCATTCTCTTCTTCGTGTTCATGTTAGATCGCTACATAGTCGTTTCGTTCGACATAGTATATCTTCTACAAATGCAAAAAGAATTGTTACCAAGAACGTTTACCATTAACGAAAGTGACATAATTTTGTCAGAATTCTATTCCATTTAAACTGTTGTAAAATTAACTTTATTACACCTTTGGAACTTTAGACTGAGATTTTAGATTTAGGATTTACGGTACGACGTCGCGTTGCAACGCTATTATGAAACTAACTTTGTTCACAAATTTCTGAGAAATTTATTTCGTTACACTTCCAAAATTCCACGAATTCTCTTCAGATGTGCAACTTTACTTTCTATTTTGACCAATTGGAGCTTTCAGGGACAGATTGTAGAATAGAAATGTTCGTGGCGCCATTGCCGATACTCGATTGATACTTGTCAAGGGAGTTTCTCCCATCCAGCTAGCTAGATCGTTGCGTTCGTAACTCGATACACTCTTTCGTCGAGGTTGTTGACTGACAACAAACGTCGTATCAGCGAGATTGTATCGTGAGAATTGAATAAACATTACCCGTTCGTTTGTTCTCTGCGTTTCGAAGAAAATAGATTCGCGTAACAGTTAATTTTTTTGCCTTCCCCCCCTCGTTTTTACAGGCAAAGTCACGTGTTTAGCATCCGATTGCGCAAAAGATTCCGGGAGAGATTTTCTTTTTCTCCGATTGACCGTCGAATCGAATTGCCAATTCGTTGTTTGCTCGTCGAACAGCTGTCGTTTCCGGTTTATCGTAATTGACGCCGGCCACGATGTCGAGAATATTCTCAGTATTGTTATAATGTCGGCTGGATTTAATCGTTGATATCCTGCGCGCCTGACTCACCGAGGGAAATAAATAAAAAGACCTTGCGGGTTTGTTCTCCGTTATGATTGTCATGAATTCCTGCGAATCGTTGCGAGGAATGCCGCTCGCAAACGTTTTCAATTAATTCCGTCAGCTGTTCGTTTCCAATTTTCATTTTCTCCCTCTCTTCCTCTCTGCTCGCGCTCGTTCCATTTACCTGAAAACTTTTCCACCATACGTGCACTGAATAAAATAGCTTGTAATTTTCAAGATTTCTGAAGAAAACGGATAATTCACGATAAGATCACGCAGGAACAACGCGAAACGTTTGTAATTAAAAAAAGAAATACTTAATACGACATGGTTGAGGAGAGAACGAGTTTCTAGGTTTGAAGTAATAATTTTATATAAAATACAAGGAGATATATTTACAAAGTTCTCTAAAAACCGAAGGTTTAACAAACGTTGTGGCAATAAATATTTTTTGAGATTTCTAACTCCAAATAACTAGTAAAAAGCAATTATTTCTTTATTGCTAGTTGATATTGAAGAATCAGAATTAAAGCTTCCAAAGAAATTTGATCTTATCTTCTTTAAAAATCCCTTCAATTATATAAAATACAAGGAGATATATTTACAAAGTTCTCTAAAAACCGAAAGTTTAACAAACGTTGTGGCAATAAATATTTTTTTTAAATTTCTAACCCCAAATAACTAGTAAAAAGCAATTATTTCTTTATTGCTAGTTGTTGATATTGAAGAATCAGAATTAAAGCTTCCAAAGAAATTTGATCTTATCTTCTTCAAAAATCCCTTCAATTGTAGTAAGTAGCTTTATCAAATCGTAGCCGAACGAACGTTCGAAATTATGGATCAAATGTTTCAGAGGAATTTTTCTTTCATAGGAAATGGATTATTCGAGAGGGCAGGGCCAGTGCCATTTACGGTTGTTCATCCGTTCCTCTACTTCATCGTCGATGCGGAGACTTCGGTGGCTTTGATCGCTGGACGGGTCAACGATCCGCTTAATTCGCGAATTTTGTAACTGTTAACATCTCCTACTTGGGAACAAAGATGGACGAGTTCCAGGTAGTAATAAACACACGTGTATGTTTATTTGACATACTTATAAATATCATTTTATATATACATACATATATATATATATATATATATATATAAACAATTACACACATACATATACATATATATATATATATACATATATATATATGTATATTTATATTTATATTTATTAGATTTTTCCTAGTTTGCACACACCTACCTTTAAGTACGCGATGTATGTCTGTACAAAAAATATTTACGTTGTAAATAAAAGAAGAGAAAAGAGAGAACGAGAAAGAGAGCGAAAGAGAAGGGGACAAAAAAGAAGGGAGAGATACGAAAAGAAAGGGGGGAGAGTTAGGAGTATAATTTAGCTCTTCGATTAATAGAAGACTACTAAAGACGATGGGCAAGAACTTAGCATTTTACAGAATTCGCTATACAACTTGTGGGTATGATAGATGTATAATCATGGGGGCTTGCTGTTGAAACAGCCGATATCTTTTAATTATTCACCGTTCTCGTTTCTTTTTTTTTTTTTCTTTTCTCCCCCCCCCCCCC
>NW_025110250.1:0-6949 GCF_011392965.1 Frieseomelitta varia
AAAATTAACTTTTTCAACAGTTAAATAAAGTGAAAAATCGGAAGAAAGCCTGCTGCTTTATTTTTTTTTTTTTTTTTTTTTTTTTCTCTCTCGTCGATATGACTTTGACTGTCGCGCGTGATCTGCGCTTCGTTGACTCGCAGCACCAAGTACCAAACGGCAATTTACATTGTTACAAAATTATCGCGACGAATGGTTAAAAGTGATTGAAAAAAAATTGCAAATTTTTAAATTTCCATAACTATCGAATCGTAGTAGCTTCGTCGCGAATATTTCGTGTGCAGTGACACGGTGACGAGAATACGAAATGAATCACTCACACTGTGGAGTTAATTTCATTTTCTGCAATTGCCTCGATGTTCGTGAAGTCTGAACGCATGTGACAAACTTTTGCAAAAGTCTGATCTTTCACTTCATACGTAGAATGTCCGGGCAGTTTATTTTGCGATACAAACTGTGTCCACCATTCGCTCCACTCGGCTGCACGAAACTTTAACGAACGTCCGACTACGTACGCTCCGTACCGTCTGAATCTACTTACGAACGAAAGTCACAGATTCGAACGCGTATGAATTCCAGTTGCAAAAATTGCCTGTACATAAGAAAAGTTGCATTGGTCTGTTAATCACGATTTTAAAAAAAATATCCTTTTCTCAATACTGCGTAATAATTTCGCGTCAGCGAATTTACCAAATTCTTCAAATATTTAGATTACAATCTCGATTAAAATACTGGAAATGGAGTAATTTTATTTAAAATATCATTACCGTTGCATTTACTTCTTCTCACCAGTGTAACGCAGTATAATTTTCTAGGCCTCGAAACTTGGTGAAACTCTGCTTCGAGGCGCGAGGAAAAATTTTCCCGACTCTGCCGTACGCATACAGCGTACGTTAGAAAAAAAAAGAAAAAACCCGACATCGTGACAAGAAAAGAAATTTCCCAACTCTACCGCTCTACGCACATAATACTATAACTGGCGCTACGAACGAACTCGATAGTTCGTAACTTCGCTGTCCGGACCGAAGTTTTCATCGCGGTACGCGTTCACGCTGCGTCCACGAACGAATTTAAAAATACAGTTCCTAATTAAAATGCTATATCTTTCTAATAATACGCGTAATCCAGTTCCAGAGTGCGCTCGCTGAAATGCTTCATTTATTCAAAGAGAAAGAGAGAGAGAGACAGCGAGGGAGAGAAAAGAGTTGCTATCTCCGTACAGGGGGTGTGTGGGAAACGATCCGTTCGTGCGCCGTTCGATTTCCGGGTATTCCATCGGCAGAAATAACTTATCGCGCGATCGACATTTACATGGGAAACGGGTTAGAAAAAGAGAAAAAAGAAGGTGGCTAGCGTCGTCGCGTCGTCGCTAGCTGGACAAACGACACCAGTTTTCTATAAATAACGTCCGTGAACACGTTCTATAGACAATGTTCGCGACAATGGATCAACAGCGTATAAACACGGTGACCAGTGACACTTATACACACTAGTGTGTGTTATCTCGATGGCGTGTTTCGCGCGTCGCGTGTCGAAAAGTTCGTATAAAGCTCGCGAGAGAGAGAAAGAAAGAGAGAGAGAGAGAGAGAGTCGATGGCCTTTATTTGACTTGTTTCCACGCTCGGGTAATATTTACCCTTTCTTCTAATGCGACCCTTGTCCGACCTGGCTCCTTCACGCATTCACTTCGGATATTTGCGTTCGAAAGTGGCTCTGCCTCTTTGTTTCTCGCGTTCCTCCGCGGTTTCCTTCTCGCTTTGCCAAATGATTGGATTTTACAGTCGTTCACCCGACTGTAATTTGACGATTAATTAAAGGTTTGTCGAGAAAAAAAAAAAAAAAAAAAGGAATACGGAAGATTCCGACATCCGGAGGATAGCTGAATACCATAAAGATTTTAAGATTATTAGGAAATCGAAAGATGACTCTGTCGTTTCTTCTTGTAACAAGATTCGCGAAAGACTGGACTGGTTGCAAGGAAAAGGGTTGAACAGAAATACAGATTAAAAATCGGAGCAAGCCTCTTTGGAGACTCGAAGCTACACGAAATAATAGACTTTTCTCCGCAGTTTCTGAAGAACAATCAGACTCGCTCGTCAATGTAAGATACGCCAACGTAAGAAAAAAAAAAAAAAAAAAAAAAAATTGGCGAGGCTACGATACGAGATTGTGCGCAATCTTCACTATCAGCGAGGAAGAAAATTGGAAAGTGGCGATGGGAACGAACGACGACGACGACGACGACCGGGAGAGGTTGATGATGATCGCTGATCGGCCGCGCTAGCTGCCGACGGCCATATTGAAAAATGAGTTGAAATGATAAAATGCAATCTCTCTCTGTGGGGGCGCCGGAGGAAGGAGGGGGGAGGGGAGGGGGGGGAGGGAGGGAGAGAAACGGTAGAGCGTTTAATGGGTCCGCTTCGTCGGGACGGCTTCCTGCTTAACGCCGAGCCACTCGGCCACGTCCGCTCGTTCCCCAATTCGCTCTCTTCCCTTTCTCCCTCTCTGTCTCGCTGCCCCGACCCATCGGCCCGCCAATCATAATTTCTATCAAAGCCACCTCCGGGTGACGATAGCCGACAATTCAGCTGATTGCCCGGACGCCTTTTGTCTCCGCTGGCCCCCGGTCGCTTCGGCCAATCTTGCCACGCGTTCTACGCCGCGGTTCGCCGACTGGATGCTCTTCCACTCGCGAAGGAACGCGAGTTCCTTCCAATGGGTTCTCGGTTTTCCGAGAGTCAGACGCTGGCTCTGTTCTTGGTGTGAAATTTTGACGCGGCACATTTTCTTCTTCCTTTGGGGAATATTGTTGAATCTGTCCTGCGAAAGGAATTTTCTGCGAAGAAATCACTTTTCAAGAAGCTGAACTACCATCTTCTTTCGACGCGAGAACAAGAGGAAATCCGAAAATTGGCAGTGCAGAGAATTGAAACCTTCTCCGCGGGAAAGGGAAGAGTCAAGAAATTTCCGAACCTTTCAACGAACGAAAATTCTAGAAAGCCTAGGAAGTTTTCAAGCTGCAAATTTGCAAAGAAAAATGAGCCCCTGCAGGTAGTCCGAATTGATGATCTCGGAAAACACTCGGGAGCTCTGAAATTAAAAGAATCACCTCTCGAGAGATTTTTAACGAATGAAAATTCTAGAAAACCTAGAAAGTCTTCAAGAATACTGAGCCTTACAAAATCCGAATATTTGGTAAAATTGGTGATCTCAAAAACTCAGGAGCTCCGAAATTAAAAAAAAAAAACAATCGTCTCGAGAGATTTTCAACGAATGAAAATTCTAAAAAACCTAGAAAGTCTTCAAGAATACTGAGCCTTACAAAATCCGAATATTTGGTAAAATTGGTGATCTCAAAAACTCAGGCGCCCCGAAATTAAAAAGACAATCGCCTCTCGAGAATTTTCATTTTAACAAATGAAAATTCTAGAAAAACCTAGAAATTCTTCAATTTGCAAAGAACAATCGCAAAGAGAACTAAATATTGGCAATCTCGAAAACTCGGGAGCTCTGAAATTAAGAAAAAAAAAAAAGAAAATCGCCCCCTCGAGAGATTACTAAAGATTAATGAAGAAGGAATCGAGACGCGTGAAACTCAACCCTCTAGCCGATTTACCCCGTGGACCGTGAATGCGTCGCGACCTGGTGACGTCAGAAAAGACCAGGTGCTCTTTCAGCGTGGAATCGCGGCCAACTCGTCGTGGAAAATACGCGTGTACGTATATAAATACGGAGAAGGAGGGGTGGAAAAGCGTTAGTCGGAGGGTGGTTTTCCGGGAAGGCGCGCGTCAAAGAAGCGGCGGCCTCGTCGCGCACACCTTTCGCCAGCCGCGATTGTGCGAGGAATCCGCGTAATTAAGCGGCTGTTGCTCGACCTGCAGCCACTCCCCGAGACTTGGCGCAAGAAACGCGAAGAAGAAGTGGTCCTGGC
The DNA here is from genome assembly GCF_011392965.1 of Frieseomelitta varia. NCBI lineage: Eukaryota > Metazoa > Arthropoda > Insecta > Hymenoptera > Apidae > Frieseomelitta > Frieseomelitta varia. The sequence continues at coordinate 3,932 of NW_025110250.1, forward strand.
TAAGTTAGACACGCTCGGGGATTCACCTCGCGAGTTTCGCCGACGAAACACGACGTGACAACAGCAGCGGATCGTGTGCCTGCGCAAATTGTCGAGACAGTGTTCCAATCTTTGTCGAAATTATCAAATTGGACTACACTCTTCAATCTCCAGACAAATCCGAAGTTAGAAGTTATTTAAAATCTGGCTAATTAATTAAACGATATTTCATCGATCTTTCGATCGACCAATCAGACAATCCGTACATTCCAACTTCAAATTCGATCTACTGTCTAGCAAAGTCTAGAGTTTACCCTATCCATCAATGTTAATTATATAATTCTTCGTCTCTCAATTATCATCACCAGATAAATCCGAAGCTAGAAGTTATTTAAAATCTGACGAGCCTAATTACATGATATTCCATCAACCTCTTGCGATCCAATCGGTACATTCTAACTTCCAATACCAAATTCGAAGTACTATCTAATAGTTTCCATCAACGTTAATTATATAATTCCTCGTCTCTCAATTATCATCCGACGCTCAAACTCAATTCAGATGTGTCTCCAATCCTGTAATCACATCTAAAATACTCATTTAATTACAAATTTAATTACCGACAAAGAGAAATCTTTTATCGATCTCTTCATTCCTCACTTTCAACTACCAGCCACAAATAATTTCTCACTCCTTGCCAACGATCTAACAATCCCCCCCCCACTTCGAAGCTTCTTTTGATTATCAACAGCAGCATCGCGTCTGCCGATTTCCAGCGAGCAAACGATCACCGGGTCGAAGGTGTCCCAATGTTCGTCCGGAAACCCTGTCTCCTGCGCATCTCGTGATGATGGCGTGCCACATAGCCGAGCCTGCGGGCCACGGTTCGCTGGCTCGATTCTCTCTCTCTCTCTCTCTCCGTCGCGCCACTGTCTGCTGAACCAGCAGATCGGGGAGAGGATGGACGGTTACCTTGGTAGGCAGATATAATGTAGCCAGCTGTAGGCAGTCGGTAATCACATGTTTGTTTAACCTCCAAAACCCCTCATCTACGGGGTCGGCCCCTCGAGCACCCCGGGCCACCCCGAGCTTCGCCAAACAAAGATGTCGTCTCCTCTTGCTCCTTTTTTCATCCATCATCATATATCTGTCTCTTTCTCTCTCTCTCTCTTCCTTCGACAGTGTGTTCTTTTCTTTCTCGTTCGCCGTGATTCCTCCGGCCTTTGTCCAGAGGCTGCTTCGGATGGGCGCCAGGCCTCACCGAGATGATGGATGACCTCGGTCCACGAAGATCGTATTAATGGAGCGGAGATTTCACGCGTCTCAGAGCCTGGCAAAGCACGGATTAGCCGCGTTTTTCACGCTCCGGACGGTTCCAGAGACGCGCGCCGCTACCTTGTTTGCCGGCGTTGTTCGCTTGATTCACGGACCTATCGCTCGTTCGGGACAGCTCGGGGATAATTGCGTGTTTTCCACAGGAGAGAGGGGAGAGAAGGTTGAAGCGGACAGGATTATCAGGGCTCCTTTCTCAACTCGAAACGATTTCCTTCGCGTGGAGACGAATTTTGGAGATTTCCCAGACGAGTTACACAAGTTGTAACTTGCTAACTAGGTTCAGTGCCAAACGAACGATCTGCAGATTAGTTTTCATAATTTTATCCCTTTTCAATTGAATCTTTCCTGTCAATTTGGCATTTGGCTTTTATTTTATAAGACGAAGACATTCGGTTTTACTTTCCTCTTAGATCTATAAGTTACAACGTCTTTCTACACTGTTTTTCTACACTCTTCTTTTTAATGAGATCCACATATACTAGAATATGTTTAATACTAGATGTCGCGCATCCATCCGCATCTGTACATATTATACATGGTTTACAGTTATTCTATATTCGTCGATTCTATATTTTTTTCGTGCCAGAAGATCATTCCTCTAGTCATCCCATCATCCGGATTTCCATCATCGAAAAGTCACAACCATTCCACATCCATTCTCCGATTCTATTTCTACTCCACTTCGACTATCCAATAATCTCAGGTGCCTAACTCCTAGTACACCACCGGCTGTATCATCAAAGGAAACCGTACGGGAGGATAATCCTCAGCGAACGGTAACGAAGAATCCGAGAGCTGCTCACGTTTTCACGACCAATAACCTATCCTCTCGGTTTTCGCCTACGAATACTTTCATAGGGAAGCGGGCAGAGAGCGAAAGCTCGCCTGTTTGCACGGCATGCCGCCTCTCTCTCTCTCTCTCTCTCTCTCTTTCTCTTCTTTCGCAATTATGCATGATGATAAGGCAACTTCCGTCGGATCAGCGCTCAGCTCGATAACGGCCGCGGTAATTCCTGTTGCCCGGCCGATCCACCGGCATAATGTAGTCATAAGTACCCGCAACGAATTTGCAAGCGCATGTGGAACAAGCAGCGGTGCCGCAGCTGCGTGGATCCAACGATGGCTGCCAGCCAGCAGCCAGCGTCGTCGTCGTCGTCGCGCAAAACCGATCGTAATTCGCGGAGGATTAATCGGGCAGTCGATGTGACGATTTCCCTCATTTTCGCTCGACTTTCATTATTCCACGAATATTCGAATTGTGAGGATCCTTCGAGAAAAAGTAGACGCCTTTGGACATTTTTTTCGTTCAAAGAGTTAGAGGCTAGGGAGTTCAGAGAGTGTTGTTGCTGAGCTAACACTCGGACGTCTACATACGTATATCGAAATCTGTTGAATTTTTTGTAAAATCGTGCGGTAATAAAACTTGAATTTTGATGAAAGAATTGTATGGTTTTAAAGGAGACGAGATATGACGTATCAATTTCTTGTGCTTGTTGAGGAATTTCGAAATTTTCAGTCGCTTCCTTCTTTTTTTTAAATTAAACTATGTATCTTTTTCATCATAAATTGAAAGAATATTAAATTCTAGATAAAAAAGTGTCAACCCACATTGGTCCTAAAATCTAATACAATATAAACTATATATCTTTTTCATTATAAATTGGAACAATATTAAATTCTCGATAAAAAAAAGTGTCAATCCAC
>NW_025110250.1:7050-27423 GCF_011392965.1 Frieseomelitta varia
TCCTAAAATCTAATACTATATAAATACTATATATTTTTTTCATCATAAATTGAAAGAATATTAAATTCTAGATAAAAAAGTGTCAACCCACATTGGTCCTAAAATCTAATTAGGGACGATAATTGTCTTATATACGCGTATATCGTTCGAGTATATGACCTACTACAAGTGTCAAAACCCGAATCTCTCCCAAAACCACTTCCGTTCATCTCAAAACGAGATCTCTCTCCAAAAACATGCGCACACGCAGTGAACGGAGAGGCACTTTCACGGGTAGAGGCCATGGATGCTCTTCCGTCAAAATTCCTATCGAACCGCGGCGGATGGAACAGCGGTGTCGAGGTGTATCCTTTGGTGGTCGCACGACGTCGTTCCACGGCTGGCAGAAGGGGGCAGAAGAGAGGCGGAGCACCGTGGCGCCATGTCGCGGGGGGTCCAACCGCACCTACACACCCTTGCCTTTTCTCCATCGGTGTCCATGGTTCGTGTTCACTCCTTGGGTTCGTTTTACTCACCGAGAGAGGCTTTGCCACTCTCACGGGAAGAGAGAGAAAGAGAGAGAGAGAGAGAGAGCTAACACCGACGCGCCAGCAACGGTTATTAACCGTGGACTCTATCGCTGGAGGTGTGCTGATGGAGGCTGAGATTTGTGATTTAGATGAGCTCACCTCCGGACAACGCGGCGAGCCCACCCCTCCTCCTCCTCCTCCTCCTCCTCCTCCTCTTCTTCTTCCTCGATCCCTCGCCAAGTCGAACCGCGCTGCCGCCGCCGCAGCAGCGCCTCCAGGGCTTTGTTTTAACTGTTGAAAGTTTCAGCTGCGGCAGGGCACCTTAACTAGTCGCGGCCAGGTATACAAACCCAGAGGACCCCCTCCGTGCGAAAGGGGGATAGGGGAGAGGTTGATAGAGGCTCGCGTTGGGGGTTCCAGGATCTTGGAGGAACGTCCTACGATGGAGAGAGCTTCGAAGAATTTGAATATGGGTCTACTCTCTCTCTCTCTCTTCTTTTTCTTTTTTCGGTTTCTTCTCTCTGTTCTTCCTGTTCTTTCTCTTCTTTTTTCTTTCTAAGTTTTGGACTAGTTTAGATCTAGGTGATGTGATTTTTCAAAGAAGAAAATCGAATAATCTGAATTTGCGAAGAACAGCAGATTGATCTTTTTGAATTTTGAACAGTTAGAACGATGATCTTCGACAGATCGATCTACCGCAGAAATTTGAACGCGGGTCAGGATCTTTTGAACTGTTGAAGCTTTGGTCTACTTTAGGTTCTGGTTTAGGTGGATGGAAGCTTTCGACGCGCGTGAAGTGATTTTTCAAGGTTCTCTCAAGGTTGATTCTTTCTTGAGAACAAAATCGAATAATCTGAATTTGCGAAGAACAGCAGATTGATCTGTTTCAATTTTGAACAGTTAGAACAATGATCTTCGACAGATTGATCTACCGCAGAAATTTGAACGTGGTTCAGGATCTTTTGAACTGTTGAAGCTTTGGACTACTTTAGGTTCTGGTTTAGGTGGATGGAAGCTTTCGACGCGCATGAAATGATTTTTCAAGGTTCTCTCAAGGTTGATTCTTTCTTGAGAACAAAATCGAATAATCTGAATTTGCGAAGAACAGCAGATTGATCTTTTTGAATTTTGAACAGTTAGAACGATGATCTTCGACAGATCGATCTACCGCAGAAATTTGAACGCGGGTCAGGATCTTTTGAACTGTTGAAGCTTTGGACTACTTTAGGTTCTGGTTTAGGTGGATGGAAGCTTTCGACGCGCATGAAATGATTTTTCAAGGTTCTCTCAAGGTTGATTCTTTCTTGAGAACAAAATCGAATAATCTGAATTTGCGAAGGACAGCAGATTGATCTTTTTGAATTTTCAATGGTAGATCGATCTACTCCAGAAATTCGAACGTGGGTCAAGATCTTTAGAACTGTTGAAATTTTGGACTACTCAAGGTTAGGCGAATGACACGCGTGAAGTGATTTTTCAAGATTTCTTAAGGTTGATTCTCGGTTGATCTCCCTGAACATTGAACAGTTAGGACAATAGTTAGGGCAACAGATTGATGGCCACCCAGCAGCTGAAACACCCGATCGGGAAATCGAGCGATCAACAACCGATAATGCAAGAAATATACAATATGGCGGGATGAATTTTTCATTTCGTCCCGTCGAACGGTGCTTGGGAACGCGACGAACCGAAATAACAACGTTTAATGGCGGACGCAGCGAGGGAAAGCGCTGTTTTCGATCCTCGGTTCAATGCGGACCGTCCACATGAACAATTTATTTCCCCGGGTCGTGATTTACATGAGCGACCGGTACGCGCCCGTTTATTTACCCGCCACGCGAAACACGCCCGTGTGTTTCCTTTTTTCTCCCCCTTTTCTTTTTTTTTTTTTTTGTTATTTCATTTTTTTCCATCAAAGGAAAAAAACGCATCGTCGCCGCGAACGCGACAACGCGACCACAGACGGTGGCCAGTTTCGCGCTCATAATTCACCGTCATGGCGCGCGTTCCACCGTCAATTGTAAATTTTCATGATCGTGGCTGACGTCAATCGTTCGGATGACGAACGACCGACACCGCCATTTCGCCGAGCTCTTTCGAAGGCTTTTGCCGTTGCGAAACCGAGATGAAAATAGGAAAACGGTGAAGGTACGCGCAGGTGAGAAAGTGGTTCTTGGAAAACAGTATCGCGGTTCGAATCTTGGAACCTTGAATCATAAAATTCACGAATCATGTATATATACTATTTATTAAATATTATTTTATTGTATATTCTGTATATTTCATATTATATTGTATTCTTAATATAATATAAAATATATATGTAATATTTTTTATATTTTACATATATATATATATATTTTTTTTGTTATGATAAGTTTATACTTTTTTAACGATAATATTGTACATTACAATATTAAGTTATTATTTTAGATTGTTGTACATGATATTGCATGTGTCTAATGTACGTTTAATTCAGTATATTAATTACTTTATAATAGAAAACAGCTCGAAACTCAATTTGAAGCTCGCTTCAACAGAGAATTATATTGTACTTCCATAAATATATAAACGACAATAGCGTTCTAATAACGTTCTATTTTCAGAAAAGAGAAATTTCGAAGTCTCTCTAAACAGCGAACTGTATTATACTTTGTTTCACAAGTTTAGCTCCCAAGTTCATCAATTCGAGCCCCGTATCACTTCAATTCCCCCTAAAACAGTAACTCTGATTGTAAATTGTGGAAATTTACTTCCTTCCCAGAGTATATATACTCACAGTTACACACACGTACATACGTATCCGTCGAAAAATTCGCAAACAGATAACACTGCGATACTTTGCTCGATCGATTCACGCCCAGACAATAATCAACCGCGAGCGTGTTGAAAATACGTCGGATAGAGCAATCGTTTCCGCGTGGCGATAAACGATCTAGTTTATCATCTCCGATCCCCTCCCTTCGGAGTCAAAGAAAGAAGGCGTTTCTCTCGCCACACGATCTCTAAAAAATTTACGAAGAAGCGGCGTTATCGGGTTTGCGAGATTGGCATCGCGGCTCGGTCGAGAAAGAGCCGCTGCCGCGTTTTTTTTTTTTTCCACCCCTCCCCACCCTGCTTTTCCTCTATTTTTAATGCGACCGGCTATAGCGGCGCAGCAGACGCGATAATACGACAGCTGTCAAGAACGGGTGCTAAGAACGATGAAATAATAATTCGCTGGTAACTGCCGGCAGAAGTCAGCCAGTGAAAGAATTTATTCACGTGTTATAGACACTCTCTCTTTCTCTCTCTCTCTCTCTCTTTCTGTAAGCACTCGTCCAAGTGAGAAAACGCGTGGATTTCCCGAACCTCGCGCGAAACAGCTTTATAACACTCATTTGCGGGAACAGGTGTTCCGAGCCGCATTTTCCCCCGATATCATGTTGGCGTGATTCATTTCAACGGACTGTTTTTCATGTGTACAAACACACACACACACACACACACACAGGCACACACAGAGGCGAGAGGAACGTGCAACGTTCGCGTTTGATCGAGGTGTCGATTGGAAAACATAGTTCCTTAGGTAAGTACAGGCTAGGGAAACTCTTTTTCTTCTTCGTCGTACGATTGACATTGGGTTCGTCAATTCACTATTCAAAGGAAGTTTCGCGGTATACTCTTCGGGAATCTCTTCTCTAGCGTGAAATTACGCTTGTTCTTTAAATAATTAAGATGTCGGGAGTTGTTGGACGTCGATTTAATCCATCAGCCGCGACATTTTTAACAGCTGGCACTGATACGACACTTTATTCGCAATTTTCTTCTTTTTTTTTTTTTTTTTTTTTTTCTTCCTTTTCTTTTTCCTTTCTTTTTTTTTTTTTTTTTTTTTTTTTTTCTTTCTTCCTCTTCTTTTCCTTTTTAGATCGATGTGTTAATAAGAGGTTTCACTTGCAACTTTTTTTTTCTTTTTAGATCGATATGCATTTTTGGATCGGATTCATTAACAGCTATCGCTAATACGACACTTCGTTTCCTTCAATCTTTCCGTCTCTTTGGATCGACAGGGATCTAAAAAATTCTGTTTCTCAATTCATTTCTCAAAAATTGGAATCATAATGCTCAATTAAGAATTTATAATTAAGAGATCAGCTCTTTCCTCGATGTACTAACATTAGAATAACGAAATTCGTCCATACAACAAGTATTAAATTCTCTTGCGAATAATATTTCTCTCCAAAACTACTATTATTTTCTATCCAGAATGATTCTGATCCGACAACTGTATGAATTTCTTTCTTCCGATTATTATCTGAATCGTGACATATCTTGATATTAACGATTACTAGCTGTTCGCTTGAATTTCCTCGTCGACGGCACACATTGTGCGTTTCATTTCGTGACGGGCGACAAAAAGCGCGGAGGTCGAAGCCACCCTCTTCCCCCCTCCGCGGGTTCAAAGAGTTAATCGAAGCCGACCGAGGCACAAAGTAGCTCGCATTAAAATTCAATATCACGCTCGGCACTCGGCGAGCAAAGTATCGAGAGATTAGATCTGCAGGTAACAGTCGAGGCGAGAAACGCTCGCTCTGAGGAAAGAGAGTGGAAAGGGTTGAAAAGAAAGACAAAGAGACAGAGAGAGAGAGAGAGTGGAGCGGTAGCTAGTGTGTACCCGGTGGGATTTCAGGAACGCGAAGGAACACACGGAGGACGACAGTTTATCGAGAGTCGGCGCGATGAAAGGCGGCGCCTTATCTACGGGGTGTCCCGGGCTTTTATCTACGCGGGTAAAGGATTCCCGTGTTCCACGCGAGATAGATCTTATTTATGCGACCCCTTTCCCGGCTACCGATTAAATCGACGCGCCTCGCGTCCCCCCTTGTGGTGCTCGCCCGGATCCCGTTTCCATCTTCCTGGAAGGACGACCAACACGCTGGGCCGGCCTCGCAATCCTGCAACAGGATCGCCAGAATCTCTCCAACTACAATTTTTGCGATCCCGACCGCCTTTTCACTGGCGACTCTCGCGATCTTCTCTGTCATTTTCGACGAATTAATATCTAAAATATAAAACCAATATCTATTCAATCGTGTTTCGAGCTATTCAATCTCCGAATCGGTTGCTTTTTGCTTAACCAAAGATCTCACCAATTGTAGAACCGACAATTGGTCGAGATTTAATAGATTAGCAAAGAGTCAACAATCTGGTCAGCGATCTGCGTCAGACACGGTCTTGGTTTCCGTAAACATTGTTCTCTTCGTAAACCTGATTATTGTACAACCAAAGACTTTTCGTAATTATAGAACTGATATTAAGTGAAGATTGATCGATGGCGGTAAGAGAGAAATATTCTCCCAACTATAGAACTGATACTTGGTAAAGATTCATTAACGACAGCAAAGTTGATTCTAACTGGGTCAATCTCTGCCAGGAATTTCCCTAGTTATGGAACTGATAGTAAAAAAATAGCGAAGTTGATTACGACTAGGTTAACGTAATTGTGATATATTTTATAATTTTAATTACATTTCTTAATTGTTTGACGATCGTTTGATTAAATTTTCATTTTCAACGATCTGCACACGATCTATGATCTGTTAACGAACGAACACTGAAAGAAACAATCAAAGAACAAAAAAAACAAAAAAAAAGAAAAAAAAAATGAAAGAAGTTCGAAGCGAATTGTCGCTGTCGTTACAATCTCAGCAACACCTCTTCGGATCAGACAGTCGTCGAGCTGAGATCTAAACGATTCGCGCGATCGCGGGGCAGCGTGTTTCCCACGCGGCATGCGCGGTGACACGAGATTTCAGTTTGCTCAAGCGTAGATTTATCGCTGGATATTAAACAGAGAGGTTGATTCGTTCAATCAGTATGCCCGGCGTCGTTTTAACGCTGTGTAGACCGCCTTTATTGGCAGCCGAGGCATTAACATTAATGCCTCAGTCCCCATTGTGCCGGTGTCGTCAAAGCGAAGGTGAAATCCGCAGGTTCCAGGCAGAAATGGAACTCCAGTCGACGAGTAACCTTCGCGGTCGTCATCAAATTGTATGCAAGTGTGCGTGCGCGTTCGTCATCGAGCTTCATATGTAGATATAGAAGGAAATTTTCAAGAAATTTTCACTCCAAAACATAGAACGAAATCTCGGTGGAGAAATCGGCAACATTTGGCCCAAAATTGCAATATTTTCTTTTGGTATCTAATTATATAGTATCTAATTATATTTCTTTTAGTATCTAATATATTTAGTATCTAATTATATCTATATATTTAGTATCTAATTATATTTCTTTTATAGTATCTAATATTTTCTTTTAGCATATAATGAAATTTTTTTAGTATCATATAATGGAATGCGACTCAGGCGAAACGAACAACAAATTTATTACTTCTTAGTAACTTCTATGCAGCGATATACCAATGAATTCAGAAAGAAGTTTCTCAGACAATAGTAAGTAATAATGGTAATTCAATGAATTCGAAAAGATGACGAATCGTTGTATACGGTTCGGTCGCTCGTTATGGTCCGTCAACCAGTTACTAAAAAAAAAAAAAAAAAAAAAAATCAAGTTCCACGCGCATTAATTAGAATTTTCCATCGGAGAGAAGAAAGGTATTCCAAAAAGAAGAAATCGCTGGTTCTCCAAAGGTCGAAACAGTTAGAAAGTATGTACGTGCAGCGTGACTCATCGCGCTGGCTAAGTAAACGCTTGGCCATTCGTTCGGCCACGGGTATCGCGGTCCAGCTTCAAAGCTGAACGTTAATACTGGTAAGCGGACTAGCCTAATAGTTGGCGGTCGAGCGGCGTGGCATTTAGCGTGTCGGCCGTCTAAATACCGATACAGCGCGCTGAGACGTATATATTATATCGGTGAACGGTGGGACGTTGTTGCAAGCCTCGCCTCCGAGATAGGGGCTCGTTCTCCTTTCCGCTCGGAATTTTCTGACCGGTAGGTGGCCATCATCCCCATTACACCGGCTCATTATGCCCCGACGTATTTCCATAACGACTCGTTAGCCACGACTCGAGAGAGCCAGGCGCGAGGCGTGCTTTTCAGTTACGTGCCTACCTGAACGTGCACCCCGCCGTCGTGGGTGGCGCCCCCTCGTGGGAACGATCGATCGATCGCTCGTTTTACTCACTCGATCGCGTTTTTAAGCCGCTTGCTCTGGAAGTTTTGGCCCAAAATTGCAGTATTTTCTAAAATTGCAGTATCATATAATGAAATGCAACTCGGGCGAAACGAGTAATAAATTGATTACTTCCTAGTAACTTCTATGCAGTGATATACCAATGAATTTAGAAAGAAGTTTCAAGTACATTGAAATGCAGACAATGGTAAGTAACAAATTTATTACTTCTAGCAATTTCGATCCAGTGATGTGCCAATGAATTCGAAAAGGAAGATACGAATCGTTGTATACGGTTTGGTCACTCGTTATGGTCCGCAATCAGTTGCCCAGGGCTTAAGAGGGTTAATACTAGAAACTGTAAAGATTGAACATCGAAGAAATTAGAGTGCAAAGTTTATTTATAATTTACTTATAACAAAAGGTACAGCTATCCAAGTCACCAAAAATCACAATTGGAATTCGTATCCGGAGAGATCATAAATTCGTCATTTTGACCGAAGTTTGTTAGTTCTAGTATTAACTGAGAGAGCGAGAACATTTTGAATACTTATTATTAGAGGCGGAGGATTAATTTAAGTATTTAGATCTTTGTAAAGATAGAAATTCAACAGACTGTAGATTTTTAATCGAGGATAATGATTGAGTAGAACCTTGATTCATTTTTTCTTTTCTTTTTTTTTTATGGTACGTGCATTGAAAACCAGTCTGACAATTGTTGATGTTTAATGCTTCACAACTAGATTTTCCTGAAAACTTTCATGACCCTAAGTTCACCGTTTCTCTCAACTCACAAATTCAGAATTAACAACGTTATTCTGAAATTACATAACATTACTTATTGTTACATAATAATATATAATATAATACAAGTATATTATCATGTGGAATAATACATAATGCAATGTAAATTATTGTATAACATTATCACAACTACTTCAATAAATTACATAAACATCAGCATAAACATTTTAAAAATATAAAAGTAGAAAATTGCTAAAGAGTCAAAACCAGAATCAATTTTAGTTGGAAATTCCAATTATCGATTTTCAACCTTCAAGAGCAGACTATTGCAAATGGCACCCTCCTTCGTGGGAAACCGATCTTCCTACCGGTTTTCTCTCTCTCTCTCTCTCTCTCTCTTCATTTTTGTTGTTGCGCAATTCCGGACCTCGTAAGATTTACTAAGTTAACGATTACACGGTTTTCTAAGGGGGATGAGAAGGGAAAGGAAGTCGGTGGTTTAATTGGGATCGCGCAGTCGAGCCTCGATCGCCACCGATGAGCTGCCTCGTTACGGATTTTGTTAATGAAGACGTCGAACCGACCCTCCAAGGGGCTCTGAGCTGGAAACGGGTTCCGCCGGGTCAGAGGTTTTCGATTCGTCGCGATTTTCTGGCTCTAAACGACGTGTCAGAGATTTTTGAGAAATGTTCGGCCATCTATAATTTACCTCGTTGAAAACGACTGACGACGCAAGCTGGCAATTTTCCACAAACTACTTGTCAATTAGCTCAAGTCCAGAAATGCTTGCAAGTAGATATCATTTATCATATCAGTAAATTTCTGAATGACCTGCAGTCACGATTCTCTCTGGATCGAATGGATCGGTTTTTGCTGAAATTTCGCCTACTGCAAATGTGATCGATCCGAAGTCCAATCCTCTAACGATCCTCGAAGAATCTGAAGGAACCAATCTGCCGACGATCTCTCATCCTTCCAAATTTCTAAACAGTCCGAAACCCGAAGTAAATGTCGCGAAAAAGTTGTCGAAACTCTGAAAGTGTATCGTGCATCGTGCGACATGGGATAAAATAAAAAAAAGGCAGCCAGGTCGCGGCTAACGAAGGAACGGGAACAGGCGGGAAAGAAAACCGCGAGTTTCCCGGCATGGTTGGCCAAACATGGGAATAATATGCGGCGCGGACACTTCTTTTATGGCGCGCGGATGCGATCCACGGCTCGGATCGGTCGTCTCTCTGCCACAGGTGCCTGGACAGGTAATTTACAGGGACGTTGCTCGTCGATTGAGACGTCCGCTGGCACGCAACGCGCTTCTGTCTTCTCTATTCTGGGCTGCGTGCGCTTTTATTGTTTATCTGCGCCCGGGACGAAGCTAGATTTGACACGCGTCAAAAAACGAGTTTCCCTGGCTGGGGGAAATGGAAAAAGTAGCTCGAATTTAGAGTTACCGGTAATGAGAAAAAATTCTTTGACAGATATATTTCTGCAGAGGACAATTGCACAGGAAAGTCCAAAGTGCTAGACCTTGTGCAAATAATTTCCACGAGATTTCAATCTTTTTTTTTTTTTTCTGATCGACGACCAGCTAGTTTAGAATTTCACTAAACAGCTAGAGTTTTCAGAAGCGTTTCTTTGAAGCTTGAAGCTTGCCAAATTCAATTGTTTTATTATTCGATTGTTCACTAGAAATTCATTTTGTTATCCAGTTATTTGTTATAAATTCAGTTATCACGGATACATACAGATATATTTACTACAAGTGAATATATTTTGTAAACGTTAGACACCATTACAGATTTTATATATATATATATCGAGTTTAAAACACGAATGTAACGAGGAAAATATTTAGAATAATTGAAAGAGCTGAGAACCTATCACGATTACTAGATCACAAATTTCTATCCGAGGTTAATTAATTTCTAAACGAAAGTTACAACAAATACGATGCGCACGAACGAAAGTCTTATGTTACCTGTTTCGAAGAAATCTCGAGCGCGCTCGATAAATCAAACGGTTCGACGACTGACGGGGCCGTAAAAAAGGAAAAGTCGCGTTCAACATCATTTGTAAAGCAAAGCGGCGAACGCGCGAAACAGCAGCCAGAGGAGGAGAATTAACGAGTCCGCAGCTGCGTGTCGCATCTGCATACAGCTGAGTTACGCGCGCGAGTTCGCGGCGCGACTTGCCAGAATGCAGATTTGCGCGAAGATTAAGAGGCCCCCAGTCAGGCCCACGGAGATACCTCGCCCGCTTGATATTTTAATCAACCCGGGCCCCGGTTGGTATTAATCGAGCCTTCTTATAAATCAACGCTCCCCACGCTTCGATATTCCCATTCACCGATTACCAGGCTCGTACCTCTCGACCAGATTCGAACAGAGAATTCCTAGTCTTCGAACGGCGACGCTCGATATAATCTAATTAGGAATTAAACAAATTGGAGAATTTGTGAGACGACGAAGTTTAAGTTTTCGAGATCGAGATTCTCGAGTTTTTATCAATTTTTTTAATCAAAATGATCAGTTTATAATTTTTCGTAAAGTATATAAATGAAAGCTCGACATAATCAGAAATGAAAAAATTAGAAAATTTGTAAGATCGTGATTCTCGAATTTCTATCAACGAAAATGATCAGTTTATAATTTTTGTCAGATATTTTATAAATGTGTACTTTTAAAGATTGAAATAATTTTTCGTAAAGTATATAAATGAAAGCTCGATATAATCAAAAATGAAAAAATTAGAAAATTTGTAAGATTTTGGCACGACGACTAAGTTCGAGATCGTGATTCTCGAATTTTTATCAATGAAAATGATCAGTTTATAATTTTTGTCAGATATTTTATAAATGTGTACATTTAAAGATTTAAATAATTTTTCGTAAAGTATATAGATGAAAGCTATGTAGCATAAAGTTTCTCTATCTTTTTCACTTTAATGTCTCCGACGTCATTAGAACTAGCAAAATGGTCAAAATGGCCAATCTATAATTTTTGTTATTCAGATATTTTATAGACTAATTTAAAGATTTAAATAAGTCTTCGTAAAGTATATAGATGAAAGCTTTGTAGCATAAAGTTTCTTTATCTTTTTCACTTTAATGTCTTCGACGTCATTAGAACTAACAAAATGGTCAAAATTGCCAATTTATAATTTTTGTTATTCAGATATTTTATAGACTAATTTAAAGATTTAAATAATTCTTCGTAAAATATATAAATTGAAACTATGGCTCCACTGTATTATAAAGTTTCTCTATCTTTTTGATGCCTCTAATGGTGGACTGTGGATTTTTGTATATTTCCGAGAATTCAATTAGAATTGAGATTAATAGGCTCCGAGTTAATCCGCGAGTTTTAGTAAAACAAAAACTTGTACGTACGAGTTACGCTAATAGCAAACACGGAAGAACTGTACAATATTTCAAGTTCATAAATTACTGAACTATGCCTACGGAAAAGACATTAGTTCCCTACACGTGGCAGACGACAGTTTTCTGGTTTGAAAAATTTTCAAATTTCACGAAAACTAAATTTCACACAGCAACTAAACTCAAACATCGAAAGCTCGATTGTCCAACGACGTGTCATCGATCATCATACCAAGAGATCATTGAACATTCTAAGAACGAGAGAGACTTCCAAAAATACTTTCAAATTAAATCGACTCTCTCCTGGTGACCGCAACGAAACAACCCTAAGCTTCTTCCTAAGCCAGAGTCACACCCCTCTGCGCAGCCCGCGTTTCACGTACCATCCTATAAAATTTCGAGGACTAGATTTCGATTGGACAGCGAGGGGCGGACAGAGTGAGTGAGAGAGAAAGAGAGAAAGGTCGATTCTTTTCTCCGGATAAAACGTTGGAAATCGAGGAACAGGACGGTTATACCCTCTTGATGTATCGTATCGGGGATCTATGATCCCTCGAGGTCCCTGCGGTGGACCGTAATCCCGGAACCCCGTATAAAGCCACCGTAAGAGATAGTCTATGGTCGTAATACGATAGAGAATCATCCAGAAAAAGGGAGAGGGAAAGGAAAGAGAGAAAGAAAGATATCGTGGGCCCTTTATCGCGTTCGACGATCGGCGCACACGAGCCATATGTCGTTTCGTTTCTCTTCTGCTCTTCGTTTACGTTGCCCTCTCGTATTATTTGCCCGCGATCGATCTCTCGTTCTCTTTCCCGCAGGGAGAAATCCTACGCTACGCCCCATGAATTATCCGGAATTGCCGAAAATTGCCTCCAATTTCCGTCAGCCGGCGCGATCACGAAAATTCGAATTCGAGTTTCTCTTGTTTCCTCCCCCCTTTTGTTTTGTTTGTCGTGAAATTCGGGGACCACGAGCTGTCGCGTCAGCAACATGCTGCGACGGGACAGGGTGACAGGTTAACGCCGTCGTGCACGTGGCGCGGTGCCGCGCGATCGCAAATTGCGAAACAAATGGGCCGCTCGCGCCGGTTGATATTTGAACGATACGTTGGATGGCCCACGAACGTATTCAGACACGTCTGAAACGCGTATTGTTCGCGCCAGGTGAAAATTTGGAACTTTGTTGGCTTGTTTGGTGTTGCGAAATTTGACTGTTGATGATTGCTCTCGCCGCGACGAGGTTCGGAGTGAATCCAAAGAGAGTGCGAAATAAACAGTTCGGAACGATCCGTCATAGTAACTAAGCGAAATATCGATGCGATAAGTTTGCAAAATCGATCTGGATTTTTACGCACTCGCGTGCAAAAGTAGACGAAAGTATATATATATATATATATATATATATATATATGCTGTGTTACGCACGAAACGTCCAATGTACGAGCGCTCGTTGCAATTTTCATTTTTCATTTCTTCAATCGTATCAAATTACGTTTATATTCGATATAAATTAGAATTATATTTGATATTCTGTGGTTATTTTCAAGCTGTTATTCGATAATTAATATAATAATAATAATATTATTAATATAATAATTAATATAATATAATATAATAAATATAATAATTAATATAATATAATATTATTAATATAATAATAATATTATAATATTAATAATAAACCCGTATTTACTTTTATAACGAATCTACTAAGACGAAATTATTGTTATTATTGGGCTAACATTATATAAAAAATTTAATAAATTTGCCATTGCACGTTAAATTACAAATTACAAATATACTGAGTTGGGGAAAACGTTTCTTCGTATTTTAGTGCAAATATGAAGTAAGCTTTCATTTATGTATTTCAATTGTTTCGTTCCATTTTCACCACTTCTTGCCATTTCCGAGGTAAAACCATAATCCCGGGTTGCGTAGAACTTCTGCGACGATTCTCGGCGATTTCCTACACGCTTGTCAAACCATAAAACCTTAAATGCTCGCGAAAAACTACACGACACGAAGGTAACAGCGGCAAGTCGGAGTCAGGAAGTTTGGCAGTCGATTTCCCAGTCGAAACTAATGACCATCCTCGTGTTCAGAGGCGCCACGAAGCCACAAGAAGCTCCCACAACATGGAGTCGTGAATAGGGCCGCAGGTTTCCTCTCGATTGTTTCGCGGGCAGCAGGTAGTGGCTGAGATTTTATACAGGGCACGACAACCTTCCGCGGCTGGTCCCTAACGGAGGTGGAAAATTATACGATGCCCACGCGGGATTCGTTAAGAAAAATTAGTAGCTTGGGGGCCCTGGTTGGACGTTCTTCTTCTCCAAACGATCGACTCCGACCGGCAATTTACCCGGGCCAATCTTTTGCCTCTCGGCAGGTCTTCCTCCAGGTGATAAATATGAATGGGAATAACAATACGCTGCGAGACTCATGCTCGATCGTTCCGTTTGCACACTCTTGTTAACCTCTCGCGCTGAAATGACGTACCACGTCGCGAATTTTCTGTTCCAAAATTGTAATATTCTCTCAGTTTTATATTGTATATTTAAGTAAAACAAAATGGGCAGAAGAAATAATAAATTTATTACTTGTCAATAATTTCTATCCAGCGATATACCGACGAGTTCAATAAGAAAGCGACAAATTATTCTATACGGTCTGTCAGTTATTGAGAAGTAATAAATTTATTATTTGTTATATTACATAGATAGAAATTTAAAAATAATAAATTTATTTTATTTTTAAATAATATAAATTTATAAATTGTTATATTTATAATTGTATAAATTTATTAATATTAATTTATTTATATTATATAAATTTATTATTTTTAAATTTTTATCTATAACTAATATAACAAATAATAAATTTATTACTTCTCAATAATTTCTATCCAGCGATATACCGACGAGTTCAATAAGAAAGCGACAAATTATTCTATACGGTCTGTCAATTATTGAAAAGTAATAAATTTATTATTTGTTATATTACATAGATAGAAATTTAAAAATAATAAATTTACATAAATTTATTTTATTTTTAAATAATATAAAATTATAAATTATTATATTTATAATTGTATAAATTTATTAATATTAATTTATTTATATTATATAAATTTATTATTTCTAAATTTTTATCTATAACTAATATAACAAATAATAAATTTATTACTTCTCAATAATTTCTATTCAGCGATATACCGACGAGTTCAAAGAAGAAAGCGACGAATTATTATATATGGCCTGGTCACTCGTTACGGTCCGCAATCAGTTGCCAGCGCAAGTGGTTAACGTTGTTAACTTTTAATTTTTACAACGCGAATTTTTGACACTGTTTTAACATTCAGTGATTTTTTCGTACGTTCTCGACATTATCTCCGCCGGTTAGGTTTATTTCTATGGATTCAGCGACGTTATTTTTACATTTGTTTGTTAGTATGTGCAGCGGATATCTTTATGTTCGTTCGTTGAATTTTTGGCGAGGTGTACAGCAAACGATGCTTCACTGGTACATTTATTCATTTATTATATTCATTTGTGTTGTATTTATTTATATAATATTATTTCTTCACCGATTAGATTCAGTCATTGTTGATGGTGAATTTTTATAAAGTACGTGATGGACGACACTGTTGATGTATTTATTTATTTATGTAGCGTTCATGTATCATTCGTGTATATAATAGTAATTTTTGCCGATTAGACCCATTCGTTTATAACGCACGAAATGGTTAGTTTCTGTCGAGTATTTCACTGAAAAAGGCAAATATCTACGAAATTCTTCAAAGTGATGCACTAAGAGAAAAATAATAATTCTCTTAGAAGTGGCAGTAACTTTGTAACGAAACCAAGACGATGTTTTTTTCAAAGTGAATTTAATTTTAATTTCAATTACAGAGAGAATCATGGCTCTAATTTCGAAGATAACTGTAAAAAAAAAAAACAAAAACAAAAACGAACCTAACCTAAACCGTTTGTCGTTGTATCATAAAACTGATAATTCGTGCATTTTCAATTTATTTCTATTTTAATTTGTGTTTCGAGTTTTTCGTAAAATAGAAAGAGAGAGAGAGAGAGAGAGAGAGAGAGAGAGAGAGAGAGAGAGAGAAGAGAAAAGGGAACAGGCAAAACACAGTGTCGAACGAATGAACGAGTTTTCGGTAGTTTTATTTTTAGAGCCGGCAGTAGATAAAAAGCGAATTATCAGGCAAATAGCAATAGCGGCGCGATTGAATTCCCACGGGCGGACTGTGGAAAACCAGTTGGCAGAATCGATCTAAATGAAAACCATCGACGCAATTTTCGCGCTCCAGATATGCATAAAGCTGGCCGGAGTTTTTTCCCCTCCCCCGGCGTTGAATCGAAATCACCGTGAAAACTGGCTGAATTTGGGAACGTTTAACGGGCCGGGAATAATATTCTTTTTCGGGCAACCCTTCCCAAACCTTCCTCGCCCCGCGAATCGCGCACATCGACTAAATTAAAACGAAATAAATGGGAAAGCGCGCGATTCGTTCGGCGCAAGGCGCCTTACTCTTTCAACGCGCGATTGTTTTCATTATTATTTCGAAGTTCAATCGCCACAAAAGCTCCGTTCCCGATAAAAAAAAAAAAAAAAAGATCGTAACGACACGTTTGGCGGGGGACTGTTGCGAAAAGGGACTTTTAATAAATGCGAATAAATCGCGCAGAGATCTGTAAATTTCATTGCGATTCAGAGATACGTTGGTTCGAATCGAACGGGGGTAGTTTGCTTCAGAAGCGCTTTTAAAAATATTCAACAGGAGAACGAAGAGAGATCTCGTAAAATTCTCTTGTAAAATTATTCTCTCAACTTGTCGGAATATTCTGGAAACTTTCACTTTTAAGAACAGGGGATGAGAAAAAGGTTATTAACCTCTTGCGTTGGAACGTCGAGAATTTTTTTCTCCCAAGTTTCAAGCATATTTAAATGTAACCAGGTAAAGCCAACGATAAGTTTATTATTTCTTAATGATTTCTGTCCCAGTGATATCATGCCGACGAGTTCGAGAGAAAACGAAAGCGACCAACTATTGTATACGGTTCGGTCACTCGTTATGGTCCGCGAATCAGTTGCCGACGCAAGGGGGTTAAGAAATTGATGGATTTCCGCCGAGATGGAATTTGAGAGCAAATCTAACTATTCCTCCCGAAATTGGTCCAATGTCGAAGCGAACGAAATCTCCAAATTTCGAGAGTAAACTTTCAATTAAGGGACAACAAGAGACACCGGCGAGACGAGTCGAAATTTCCAGCATTGAAAGAAAGGGGAAAGATCTGAAAGAGGAAAGTACCAATGACGATAACGTCTCCCCCGAAGCGTCAGGTTCTTGTTTTCTTTTTTTTTCTTCTGTTATTTTTTTCTTTTCTTTTTTCGAGAAGCAAACGCAAGTACCCCTATTTTCCCTGACGATAAACGAACGAACCCTCGTGGATATATCGCGTGGTGCTCGCCAAGGTGCAAGCGCGTCCCTCGGCGAGCGCGAATCGACGAGATAAAGCAGCGCGATTTTCGATTGAAGTTTCAAAGGGATCCGCGGCGGCTTTGTTGCCTCGCAGACGCAGCTTTTTTTCGCGAGGAGTAAGGGGTAACGATAATCGAAGATTAAAAGCGCCCGAACCACCCCCGCGGAGTGTGCGAGTTTTTGAATTTCCTCCGCAGGCTTTTCCACCCCTTTGCCTCCTCCCGACTAAAAGTAACCGCTGGTGACGCTCGCGAGCCAATTCCACTTTGTCTCTCGCGATCGAGGACACTTGAAAAATTTGCCCCTCCTCCGCTTCGTCGGGTTTTTCACGCTGGAAAACCAAAGTTCGAAGCGTAAAAACTGACGCCCGAAATGTAAAAATCGCATTAGAGTGCAAGGAACGAGAGAAAAGAAATTCGCAACTTTGCAATTTTTATGATTTTATAAAAATTATTCGAATCCCGAGAAAATGGATCATTCCAATCGCTTTGACAGTTCTAGAGTTAATAAAAATAATAATAATTGTTAAGTGTTTTTTTTTTTAAATTCTACAGTTCTAGAGTTAATAAAAGTAATAATAATTGTTAAGAATTTTTTTTAAATTTTACAGTTCTATCTAGTGACAGTTCTACAGTTAATAAAAGTAATAATAATTGTTAAGTATTTTCTTTAAATTCTACATTTCTATCTAGAGACAGTTCTAGAGTTAACAAAAGTAATAATAATTGTTAAGTATTTTTTTTAAATTCTACATTTCTAGCTAGAGACAGTTCTAGAATTAACAAAAATAATAATAATTGTTAGGTGCTTTTTTAAATTCTACAGTTCTATCTAGAGACAGTTCTAGAGTTAATAAAAGTAATAATAATTGTTAAGAATTTTTTTTAAATTCTACAGTTCTATCTAGTGACAGTTTTAGAGTTAATAAAAGTAATAATAATTGTTAAGTATTTTCTTTAAATTCTACATTTCTATCTAGAGACAGTTCTAGAGTTAACAGAAATAATAATAATTGTTAGGTGCTTTTTTAAATTCTACAGTTCTATCTAGAGACAATTCTAGAGTTAACAAAAATAATAATAATTGTTAAGTATTTTTTTTTAATTCTACAGTTCTATCTAGAAACAGTTCTAAAGTTAATAAAAGTAATAATAATTGTTAGGTGTTCTATCCAGAGACAGTTCTAGAGTTAATAAAAATAATAGTAATTGTTAGATGTTTTTTTTTTTAAATCTTAAGATATATAATGTATGGCGTAATATTACTGGAACATGTGTGGCAATAATATTTTAATTAAAGAACTTTCGAATCTGTGTACCTTTGTATTTAAACAACATGCATCTTCTCGTTGAACGATTAACAATATCTTAAAATTGACAAAAGCAGAAAGGGAGAAATTTTAATAGTAATTCATTTAAAAAGACTCTCTTTATAAAGCAGCGGTTTACGTTTAATTTTGAATTAAATGCGAAAATGAATGCAATTTTGACACGAAGTAAATAGAGAAATTCTGCCTGTTTGACTAGAAGTAAAATTTTCAATACAAAAACTAGAAGACAAGTGTTCCTCGCTGTAATTTCATTAAAATATTAAAAATCAATAGCAACAGGATAATTCTGAAAGATTCTCAAACCTCGCGTCCATCCTTCCAAAGACAATTCTCCAAAGAATTCAGCAATACAAAGGTCGGGAAACAACAGGCTTTCTACACCAGTTGACGAAACGACACAGAACTTAACAGAGAAAGAAGAAGACGTATCGACAGGTGTATCGTCTATTCGGTGAAGAAAACGGCGTCAGATCGAACGGGAAACGCTGGATTTTGGTGAAAAGGGAAGAGAGACCGCGGAGAGAGAAAAAGGGACGCTTTCGACGAGCAGCTTCAAAGTTAAACACAAATAGGGGGAGGAATGATCGGAGGAGGCTTTTTGTGCCTCTTCTGTGCTTTCTCGTCCCCGTGTCTCGTTCGC
The DNA here is from genome assembly GCF_011392965.1 of Frieseomelitta varia. Taxonomy (NCBI): domain Eukaryota; kingdom Metazoa; phylum Arthropoda; class Insecta; order Hymenoptera; family Apidae; genus Frieseomelitta; species Frieseomelitta varia. The sequence continues at coordinate 26,258 of NW_025110250.1, forward strand.
TTACAGCGGAAAAGCCCTGGAGGCCCCGTAAACTCAGCCCCGTCTGCGTGAATTTTAAATTCGCGGCGAAGATCCACCCTCTCCAAGCGTTGAGCGTTGCTCAACGTTGTCCCCGGCTCGCGGCCGCCGAAAAGCTGTATTTATTAATATTTATCGAAACGAAAGGAAGAGGCCTCTGTCGAGATCCACGCCTGTTTTCGCCGCCATTTTCGGCCCAAGTGGGTGCTTTTATCGTCATCGAATTGGAAACACGCGACGTGTTGCCACGTCTCGAATCGAGTCGGGAGGAAGTCAGTGGCTCGCGAAGATTTGATTGTTTAGAGGCTGGAGATAACAAGAGCGTCGTGATAACGAGAGGATTGGTTTCGATGGGAGTAAAATTGGACGTGAGGATTAGAAATATCGACGAGTTGAGAAGGATCGATAATCGGAGGACAGATAATCTTTAAAATATTTTTAAATGTGTTTTCGAAAACAAATGCAAGTAACAATGAATGTTGCTTCTCCTTACAATTAGATGAAACATTGCTTAAAGCGACTTTGCTGTTGCAATGTGTGAAAATCGTAATTGGATACGTTGCAGGTATAATTTCTGCGAAATGTGAATCGAAAAGTATAATTCTAAAGTTCCAGAATCTCTTATCGGGATAGAAAATCCAGAATCTGGAATGACGCAAAATTTCTATTATACAATGGGAGATGTAAGAACGTTTAACGACAAAATTTCCACGTACATAGAATCGATCGATAGAAGATGAAGAAAATGTAAAAAGAATTCTTTTTGCATCTAGCAATATTGCAAAGTTTCAACGTCTCAAACAAGGCCCAGTTTTACACTCTTGTGCACATTAAACATTAAAAGAAATCAACATCTCAAAAATGAAACTCCACCGATATTGAGAAACTTCAATGACAAAAAAAAAATATTAAGAAACCAATTTTAAGAAATTTATTAACGATTCGTGACGACATGAATACAAGAAATTTACAATGATTCAAATATTAAAAGAGATTCAATAATTTCGAAACTTTCCTCTAACATCAAAGAATACATTTCATTTCGTCGAAACGGTGATCGCTGTCGTTTCACCGGGCGTCTAACTCGACTCGAAGCGTTTGAATTCCGCTCTTTCGTCGACCGCAAAACGATTCGTTTGAAAAAAAAA
>NW_025110251.1:0-11926 GCF_011392965.1 Frieseomelitta varia
GTTTTATTGAAACATTTTTTACAACAATCAGCATGCAAAGATTACATTGAATCCAGAATCTTACAATTTCCATTTATTTCAGCATACTTGCTAAATATACAATTGGCTTTCAACAAAATCACTTACGTCAGATAGAGAATATTGTTAGTGTTGCAAAAAAGATACACTTGAGTACAGATTCTCAGCAGATTTAATTATCGATGAGAGATTCTTTTGATATGTTTTTTTATTGCTCTATAACGTATTTAACAACTTAGAGTAAAAACTTTCTTTTTTAAACTATATTTTTGAAATATGTCATTTATATTGCACGTTTATTTCCTTCATTTAATTTCTACACAAATAAATATTACATATAATATCAAGAATCTGATCAAATGTCATATATGTATTTCTAAATATCATATGAAAAAAGTAGTTTAAACAAAATATTATGTACTAGAAACGATCTAAACACATCATCATTATAGTTTCAAGAAATCCATAAATGGATAAAATCATGTATTTCATGAGTATCTTGAGTTTAATCTGTAGATATTTGTATCGAATTTGCAGCACAAACGATAGTAGCAAGCAGTCCTTCCTAATTGTTATTAACTCTTATTTACTTACAGTTTCATCACAGCTTGATTATGTTTTTCTTGTTAATATTTAACTATGTATTTTGTATATTTACAGGTATGAATAATTAACAGAGTAATACCAGTATTTAATATATCATTTTGAAATTCCGTTGCAACCTTTGCGTAGATGAAATTATATTTCAAAAGTTAAAATTTCTTACGTAGTTTTACTTAGGTTTAGAAAAAGAATATAAATATTTCAGTTTCTTTGAACTTATACCTTTGACAATTCTATTCAAGAGAATTAAAATGATAATGTTTAACAATCAAAAAATTTTAATCAATTTTAGCCTTTTTAAATAAAATCTAGCTTAGTACATTGGTTGGGGAATACATATTAGACCGAGTCAAAGAGGCAATTTTCCAAACATTATCAAAGATTCATCATCTTTATACGTATATTTTTTTAAACATTGGTCCATTCGAACTCGAGTAACAAACAACTTTTTGTTTTCTAAACAAATGCAATTCGTATGCACTTTCGTTTTCAATCTCTAGTGTAAAACATGGAACAGAAATAAACGAACAAGTTTCTCTCTCTCTTTCTTCACGTAAAAATGTTTCTTCACTGATTCCATGTGCGTATTAATCATACTTAGTCAAAAATAAATTAAACCGTAGAACGCCGCTGACTTGAATATGTTCGATTGTGTGTCATCAATGTCACCATATCATCGTACGAGAGATATAAAAATAGATATTTGTTATTCATTTGGCTAAGCCTGTGTTTTTTTTTTTTTTTTTAAACAACGCATATATCACTCGACGTTAATGGATTGTCATTTTTTTGCTAGACTTCTTTTCTTTTACACTCGATCTGAGTACCTGCGGAATTTATTAATTCCTTCGTTCTCGTTATATCGTCCAAGGAAAAATATTTTTTTCGTGGAATTGAAGAACGATTATCTCGATATCGTACGCAGGTGTACGTATAATGAAATAGGCCGCAACTCGGTTTAACAATAGAATAAGGAAGATTTTTGGCAGTTAATTCTTCTTTTTTTTTTATTTTTTTTTTGTTCTGAATTACTGCGCTTTTACAAATATTTTACTAGAGACATTTCAACGTTGTAATATGTAAATGTAACATCGTGAATATTGACGTCATATGCATTTAAATTGAGTTTAATGTGGTATGAGAAAACCGTGCTATACGCGCAATTACAATGATTTTTCTTAGCATGGGAAATTTTTTAGTATAATTTTTATTGTTTCAATTTGAGAAAAAACGTTTAAAACGACACTTTTTTTTTATATATGTATATATATATATATATTTTTTTTTTTTTGTAGCAGTCATTTAATAGCATAACTCTGGATTAAGGAATGGTAATATGATATATTGTAAGTGTTAAAAATTGGAAAATACATTTTTAGTAAAATCTTGAGTATCACTGCAAATGCATATCGACAATTTGTTTGTAGTATTTGAAATGCATGTATTTTACGTTAAATATTTTGAAAGCAAGTTGAAAGGCTTTCGATACATTCTCAAATATTTGAAATAGCGTGAATAATTTTCAACAATTTCGCTTTGCAGTTTATCATTGTCATTTCGCTTTCTTTTATACATGTATCGTGAATATTGACGAAATTGTTCGTGTACAATGTACAGAGTTTCTATGATTATTCTCGGCAGAAATATGTTTCATAATTTCAATATAACTTCTACGTATCTTCGTTATAAATGTTAATTTTGTACAGATTGATCGATCACATAAGAGGGTATATATTCATTATTTGTCATCACCGCGGAAAATTTCTTATCATGATTCTTTTCTAATGAAAATAACGTTCTTTTGAAAATGATTGTCTCGCAACAGAATACAAAATCATCGCGAAGAGCCGTATCAGCTTCACTTATACTATCAGTTTTGAGATCATTGAGCACACATCGCGTTACTGTGTTTCGTAATTCATAATCGAAACTCGAGAACGTTTATTGATGCAATGAATTATTATAAAACAAAATACAGCGAAAAACGTGTTATAAACTAACACAAGATTCAGAGCGAATTCATTGATATTAGGCAAAGTATTTATCTTCAAAGAAAGAAAACCGAAATTATAATTTCAATAGTCAATACTTATTCCTAAGTTACGCGTAAAAATACAACCGTAACAAACGGTGCCACATGAAATTAAGTCTATCTTATCTAAACGTGGCTGTATCTTTTATATAACTTGCGCAATGTTTCATTGAACTTACGTTACATATCGAATATTATAAATGTTTTTTACCTCTCTAACGGATACGTTATCAAATAACAAGTGACTGTATCAACCCTTTACAACAAATTCACCAATTATTTTATTTCTCAATACTCTACTAAACGTGGTACTTTAACGGTGGACAAACGCAAACCTAGTCTCACTCAAAAAATCGAGGATTCATTCGTGCACAAATTTTCATATCAGCCTTTTAGATTTCTCGTTTATATCTGTCCCTAAAAGCTTCTCTCTCGAATCGTTCGGTCTCGCAGCTCTTTCAATTATTAACTTTCACGCGTTTCATTAACGGAGAGAGAGAGAGAGAGAGAGAGAGAGAGAGGAGAGAGGAGAGAGAAAAAGAGAGACGATCGTTTCTTCAAACTTCGTCGTCCTCTACGTACAAAGTCTCTTTATTTTTCACAGTCTCGTTATTATGAATATTATTCGCTCTTTGCCCCTGTTGCTTCGACACTTGATCGTTGGACTTCTTCGTTTTCATTGTAACTTCAGTGCACGTTTCAGTCTCGTCCAATTCGTCCCTGGAGGTTTCAATCTCCGAGACATTTTCGAGCTCAGGTTCCTCGAGTAAGGCATCAACTTCAGTCGGTCCTTCGGACGACACATTCGTGACGATCGGTTCGTCGATATCGATCGCGTGGCTATCGTCGGAATTGTCCGCCCGACTTTCTTCGGTGTCGAGAGACACCGTCGTGAAATATTTGAACTCGGATTCACCGGTCTCGATGACCGCTTGCGTATTCAAAGAGTGCCTGCTCGATTGCGCGTCTTTCTGCTGCTTCTCGAAAGACGCTCTCTTGTTATCGTCCGACCTAGAATGATGCAGTTTCGCTTGTCGTTGCCGCCTCAGATTTTCACCGCTGTTCGCCCTTGATCTCATTTCCTCGTCAGACAGATACTTGGCGAAATCAGCAGTGAATCTGTCTACTGACAATTTTCTAGAATAAATACATCAAATAGTTTAGAACTTTCATTTTGTCTCTCTCTCTCTTTTTTTCTTTTTATCCAAGGTAAAGTGGAATATATAAATATTAGAATATTTGCGGACGAATAATATAAATGTTAGAATTATGCGACGTGGAACGTGTTAGAGTTATTAAATAATCGTGTTACCTATAGTCGCCCCTGCGGAAATCAGGACTTTTCCTGAACTCGAGGCTGGCTTTACGCTGACCCATTCTCTCGATTCTACGTTCGCTTCCGGCTTTGTCGAATGACATTTTATGAAAGCTCGGCGAGGAGATTTTACGGAAGTCTCTGGGCGATATTTTCGTGAGATCTTTCGACGCGGTCAATTCCTCAAATAATCGTATGTCTATCGAGTTTTTCCTCCGCGGTACAAAATCGTCTGGGTATTTGCTATAGGCACCTGCAAGGAGAAACGAACCTATGAAGGAAATTTTTATTCAATTTTTAAATAATAATATTAGTTTAAACTAATTTATTTTTTTTCGTCTGCCTGATCCTTAATGGAACAACATTCAAGAAATTCATTGTCACTTTGGTTCATCGTTTTCAACTGACCTGACAACTTAGGCGAATAACCACGACCCGTTGGGGATTTAACTGCTTCATCAACTTCCTCGACGTAATCAACTTTCGTTTGTCGAAGTAGTTGATGACGTCTCGCGGTGTCCGATCTGTCTTTCACTTTCAAAGTGACCGGACCTTTATTGGGGATGTGCAAGTCCAGCGTCATCGAGACTTGGCTGCCTCCCATTTTTTGCTGATCCAAACTCTCCCTGCTAACCTGTTCAGAAAAATCGCGTCAACCGCGTACGATTCTTTCCAACCAACGCACACATCGTATTCTCCTGTATTCTTAATATATTGTACCTGATGAGGACTGTAACTTGGATTATCAACGGAAAGAGCATGCCTCTTCAACAATTCAGGGTTTAACAACGCGCATCCAGAGTGTTTCGACGTTTTCTTACGAGGTGATTTCTTCTCGATTAACGTCGGGGCGCTAGGGCTTTTTTTGATCGAATGGCCAGCTTGTTTCTCGCTCAGTTCTTTAGAGATCTGCATGAACTCCGCTGTTAACTGTTTCCTGGAGACCTCGTGTATGCTCGGGCTCGGGCTTCTGTTCACTTTGAACACACCGAGCTGGTGATCCCATTTGGTCGTTTGACTAGACGTGGACCTACGGTTCCGTTGATTCCTCGTGTTTTTTATTGTCGACGTTTGATTAAAGCGGAAACGAGCCGGCACCACTTTGGCAGCGTTGTCACGAGCTTCGAAGGTCATCACGCAAGCTGCTACCACGATGAACCCTGTGAGATTTTATCGGATTACTTGGAGATCAATGTAACTCAGTAATCCTCGGTTCTTAATTATTCGTGTTTTCAATACCTAAGTTTTGTGCCTCGTTTTATCATTATTATTTATTTTAATTTTTATTCTAATAGCAGTTTGAAAATATACTTTCTCCACTTTCACATTTTTTCAGAACAAATTGTTATTTAAGTTACATTACATTTTGTAATGCAATTTTTATATAAATATTATATGATACCACAGGTATATATTTTAAAATTGCACGCGCGTTCAGAACATGCAAACGCAGGTCGTAAAGACTTTTTACATTTTTATACGCGATATCACGAGCGTATATTTTAATTTATAAATAACAATTTGTTAATCACTGTACTAATTTAGAAAATAGGCTATCCAATCCTTCGTTGCAAACTGTACGTGCACAAATATTTAAAAAAGTGGTATTCAGTTTTCTAGTTGAAAAAATTATCTTAGGCTGTATTTGCATAAATAATGATTAATTTGTTTCAAAGTTTTGGTATACGATTTAAAAATTTTCTAAGAACATGTAAAAAGTATCATCTGTCGATATCTGTAGTTTTCAAGACGCTTCTAACCGTGAGCCTCCATAGCTCAGGGGTTAGAGCACTGGTCTTGTAAACCAGGGGTCGAGAGTTCAAATCTCTCTGGGGGCAATCGATTTTTTTTCTCCAAACCATTTTTTTTTCTCCAAAAAATGGACTTTGCGAATACGCGTGTTGTCTCAATTGCAATTAAATATCTTTTTTTTTTATCATTGTAAAACGCACTAAATTTTTTTAAACGATAATGCGAAACATGTTGGTTGCCACAGTCTCATATCGCACTCTAGTATCACCTTTTATAATTCTTCTTTAATAGATATATATATCTGGCTTGATAAATGGTTGATAAATTGTAAAATGATTAAACAGTTTCATACATCTTATCGCAATTTCATTCGCAGTTTAAAATTTCATTGAAACACGTTTAATTCGTTCTCAGTTTCGATATTGATATTGAGGTTGCGAATAATAAATGCGTTTTAAAATAGTTGTTTCGCTATTGAAACGATGAGGTAGGTTTTAAAGTACAGGAGTTGAATATGGGACAGTGTGTTGTTTTAAAGTTTGTAAAATGATATTATCATTACCTCCCACGCCCATTACAATTGGGCCGGCATAACTGAGATTATTCAGGTGAAAGCCACGTGATTTATTCTTCACTCTTACTGTTTGATTACCTTTGATCTCTTGCACTATGGACAGCTCATCTGCGAAGTATCCTGTGCGATTTGCAGACACAAATTTTTCTAATATTATTCTCAGAGAAAGCGAGAAGACGTTGACACATAATTCAACAAATTACGTTTCGCACAAGATGGAATTTTATTGGAATTATTTACGAATAATGTTAATGTGACTCAACAAGTCAACAAGTGCTATTAATCACTCGTCGAATGATAGTAGAAAAGTTGAACTTGTCGTTCTTATTCAACGACATTCAGTTCTTTTTGTACAATGATCAATGGTTATAAATTCGCGAGTAATGTGATTATGCGTATAATTATGCGTTGCTTTATGCAGACGTTCTAAAGTAATTACAAGCATTGAGCAAACAGGAAATTATTAATCGATACCATGCAGCTGTCTCAGTGTTCTGTTTTTCATCTATTTTAAGAAAAAAGCGATACCACTCGTGATTCTTTACTGTTTCATAACCCTTTCGCCATTGTGTTGTCGCGATTCAAAGCGTTTCTGGTATACAGATTAAAACAATTTCTTTTTTTTTTTCTTTTAATGAAAAACATGCGCACAAATGGTCAATAAAAATATTTCGTACGAACTGTAGCGCTATAGTATATAAATGTTATGTAATGAATAACATAAATATATATAATTTTCAAATCTTCATGAATATCGTGCATCGATGCTTCGTTTTAATAATTAAAAATATATCGATTTCTTTGTTAGAGTTTAGACTGGTTTATTTACAGTTTTCTGAAATCGAACATATTGCCATTTCTCCAACGAACTCCTCGTTAAACATTTAATCAAGGAAACGATAACGCGCGGCGAAAGGGTTAATAATTAAAAAAGTTTCAAAGCGAGATAAAGATGAATTTGCAGGCAATCCAGTTACGACAAGAAAACGTTAATGGAAATTTATTAATCCCCAGATATCTACTTACCTATGGTCGCCATGCAAGCTCCTAAAAGCATTAGTAGCAGACCAATTCCGAGAGCTTTGCAGGCGTACCACAAGCACCGCGTTGTCACCTTGCCTCTCACCACCTATTCGATTTAATTGCTTTCGTTAACAGTTAATAAGCTGCACGATCGTCCAATTGTACCGGGCGAATTCGTTCAGACGCTTCGCCGTCCCTTTTTCACTTTGTCTATCGTAGTTAGCCTTTTAAAACGGTCAGATCGATTCGTTCGTCACGCTTTGTGCTCAATGATACTCATCCGTCCGTGCCTATGTTTCAATGAGACGTGAAATTCCGAGTTGATCTTTCAAACGCATTAGGCGATCACTTAAATCGTTATGCTTTCGAGTGCGTGTAATTTTTTACTAAATTCACGTGGCACGATCGTAATTATGGTCCAGAAGAACAGTGACGTATATATTGTGTAAAAAAAAAAAAAAAAAAACAGAACAAAGAAAGTAAAATTCTAAGAGATAATCTAAGATACGTGTCTATAGACAATCGAAGTACGGATACGTAATTTAAAAAAAATTGGCGAAAGAAATTGCGAGAGAAATACTGAGAGCAGCGCAAGTTTGGGAAAACTAAATTTTGGAATTACGAAGGATTGAAAAATTCTTATCGACAGCATGCTTCGTCTAATGTTTAAATTTATTCGTGTAGCTACGTGCTAATTATCAAAAATAAGATCAAAAGGACGAGAAATTTATTCGTGTTGTCTTTTCTTTCTTCTTTTCTTTCCCTTTTTTCTTCCTCTCTTGCAAAATAACGAATTATTACAACTTTTATTTGCACAAAATTCCTTTCTCGTTAATGTATCGTCTCTCGTATTACGAATACAAATACAGAGTAGTCAGCGTTTGTGTGCACAAGCGAGCTTCTGTTTGCATGTGTATCGTGGAATAATATCTCGAGATAGACACGAATACGCGTTTCAGTTTGCGGATTATGTATGAAGATTGTTCGAGTAACAATCTTTCTTGGAAAACGTATTTTTCCTTTCTCTCGGAGAGGCAATGATGGACTCTTCACGTTTGCTGATGTTTCTCGTTGATTGTTTCCGAGTTAACAGTTAAATCGTGCTAACATTTTTCTTATTAGTGCAAACAGAATAATATTTGTTCGAAGCAGGAACGTAACTTTCGTTTAACAGCGAAAAATTGTTGAAAACACTGAATCGTTTTCGCAGTTTCTCGCAAATTGCAGGAAATATCGTTCGCGCCGAATCTTTTCTCCGAAATTTGAAAAACTGTGCCATCTGACATTTCGCGATAAACTCATCTATCGACACGTTCTAGCCGCGCGTCAATTTATACACACGTCGTGTCTATGTCACTATACATGCTCTATTTATACGATACGAATCATCTATAACATAACATAATCGTTCAAACAAAGGTGAATGAATTTTATTTCTATAAAAAAAAAAAGAAAAAAAAATAGAAGAAAGGAATATTATATATAGTCGCATAGAAAAATGTCTATTTTGTTCCTCGTGATCGCGGAAGCTTATTTTCATTTATCTATAAATACAGAATCACCCGTTCGGAATTGAACGCTGAACGTATAATAATTCATATCGCGGCGATGTAAATCGCCGAGTCCAGAGAGCCGAGAGAGGTTCGCGCTTTGCATTTTGCGAATTTTGCATTTATTAATAAATGAAAATGATTCTCGCTGTTCATGTAAATTCGTAGAGGCGTATTAATGTCGGAGGGACGTGTTAATATTTTGGGCTTCCGGGAAAGTTTGCGATATACCTGTACATTCCAGTGAGCTCCTGGACCGCAGGCTCTTCTCTGCGTCCCTTGCCAGTGGATGCTTCCTTGAGGCATTTTGCGCTCCTAAAGTTGAATAAATCCTGCATTATTAACGAAAGTTTGTGCCGCAACAAATTTAATGAAAGGGAAGAGTCAACGCTAAACTCCTTGGTTCGGGGAATCGCAGGTTAAAACACAGGACGATAGAGGAACGTTTGTCATAGACTTGCGTGGTATTTTCGCGGTATTTTACCGCGACATTTTCACAATTTTCATTCAACTTTTCATCAATTTGATTTAAATCGTATCTCCGGATTGCAAAATGGTTTAAAAAGGGAATTTTAGAGGAGGAGCAGCATTTGCAACTGAATCGTTGCGTTTGTTCGTCGAAGGTTTGATAGTCATTCGTCGTTCAACATAAATTGAATGTACATACGCGAATTGACTCGATTAAGTTATTTCCTAAAAGTATCCGGATACTTTCGAACAGTAACAGTGTATATGTTCGTAAATCAGAAGCGTGGAATAACGAATAATTTTTCAACTAATGCAAGATAGATACGTACGTGATATAACAGTTTGGAGTATACTGACAAGATCCAAAAATCCATTCAAAAATTGTTACCAAAAGCAATCGATATTCTCTCTGTTCTCTCAGCAGGGTGCTACGGTCACATATAAAAATCGGATCTAAAACTCGCGTACGTCGTTTCCTAGCAAGCAAGTTCCCCGTAAGTACACAAGTAACAGGCGTAAGTCTCACGGCCCTGAAACGAAGTACCAGGCTCGCCGAGTGCCTCGTTTCATTTAACAGAGGGCGAAACTTCTTGCTCGACGTTCGCTTTAATTCAACTTGCTTTAATTCAACACACGTACACAATATGTACTTACTTGCCACTCTCTCTAATGCTCGTCCGCCTGTGCGGAAGGCTAGAGGCAGACAGGGACCAGGCATGCACAATGCGTTCGCGCGAAATTATCTGTCAGTTTTCCGCGTGTACGTGTGTGTCAGCATAGTATTCGCGCAGCACTCGGCTGATATAGCAAGCGGAGAAGCATTGTTCGTCTCGTATCTTTTCTGCATCTTTCACCCCGGTAGGAAGTTTCACCCCAACCCCGGTATCGATCCGAATCCTTCTTCAAGGAAGGTTTCTTTCCTTTCTTTCTTTTTTTGTTTCTTCGCAACAACTCTGTTTACAACCGGGCCACTTGCACCTGTATTTTCTCTGTTCTCGCGGGGTTAGCCCGGGATTCGAGATCTGCTCGAGCTCGATTGCGGCCTGAATCGCGTCTCGAGGGCCTTCGCTGATATCGTCTCGCCTTTCGCTCGAGTTTCGCCGCTTCGAGCGCTCGAGGAATACTTTACTAGTAAGCGTCAACAGGCTGAGGTTTTAAGGACTTTTTCGAATGTGGAAATTCGGTGGGAATTCGAACGTTTCGCAATGTTACAGATGCTAGATCGATGTCGAAGGATCACTATAAAATTTCTTAGGTTCTGCGCGTTCTTCAAGTTTTACATGCTCGTTTTTATAAATTTTACATTGAAGTCTGTCTTTTAACGAGTCTTGCGAAAATACAGAGCAAGAATCTATGGGAAATATAAGTATTGAAATACTTTGCGTGGAGCGTGTTTGGAGAATACTCGAATATTTCGCAATATTACGACTTGGACTGTTGTTGAAAGGTTACCAAAAAATTTGTCAAGTTCGCTTTTAAAGTTTTCGATACTCATTTTCGTAAATTCTACAGACACGTTGAAATCTATTTTCTAACAAGTCTCGTGAAAATTCGGAGCAAGAATTCTTAGAAGCAATAAGAGTTTAAAGTACAGTTGAAATACTTTACGAGGAGCGCGTGTCAATAAGTTTCAAGGACCTTTAAAAGGAAATTCGGTGGAAAAAAACTCGAATATCTCGAAAACGTTTCACAAATTATTATGGCTAAACTGATGTTTGAGTAAATTGAAAAACTACTGCGAAATCACGTTCGTTGAGCTTTCAAAGTTTTCGATGCTCGTTTTCGCGAATCCTACAGACACATTGAAATCTGGTTTTTTAACGAGTCTCGTGGAAATGCAGAGCGAGAATGTTTCGAAAGTTGTAAGTTTGGAAAGTGCAGTTGGCACTGTGCCGTCGGGTTTTTTGTTTTTTCCTTTTTTTTTTTTTTTCATTCATATCGAATAACAAGGTTTTGAAAAAAGTTTTTTACGTCTCTCTATGCCACGTCCGAGCACAATGCTCACACAGAAAAGAGCATTCATTGTAGGTCAAACGAGAGTCCCATTGTGCATAAAGCGGAGGGCCTTCAATGCATGAAAAGATTCATTACAATTAAGGTGATTAAAGCTCAACACGTTTCACACTTTTAGATTCTTCTCGACGACTGTTATTTTTCCTATGCGACGATCAATTTTTATATACAGGGTGTTTCGTAACTTGTGGGACCCACTTCGACAGCTGATTGTACGCCTAAAAATAATGAAAAAAAATAATCATATAAATATATGTCCTATCTGTCTTCGTTTATTAGATATAATGAATTTTTTGTTTTAATTACTTTTACAAAGGATACTCGAAATGGCCAGCTTGCATTTGAAGACAAGCCTGCACGCGTCTTGTCATTCATCTGGTTACTCTCTCTATCATTCCTGGTGTTTCTCGAATTTGTCGGAAGCCTTTCTCTATTCTGTTTCGTAGTATTTCAGCATGTTCAGTCGATGTTGCGTGTACAATAGATTTTAAATGTCTCTACAAATGAAAATCTAATGGATTCAAATCCGGAGAACGAGCAGGCCATGCAATAGGACCTCCACGACCAATCCATTTATT